>NW_024115196.1:0-5213 GCF_003073215.2 Triticum urartu | reverse complement strand
TTTTGTTTTTTCCCCGCCGTATGCGCGCCCCCCAGAGCGAGTGCTGCTGATGGGCTGGGGCTGGGTTGTGCCCGTTCTTTTTTTCTGTGTTTTTTGTTTTTTTCAGGCCGCATTAAAGTGAAGAAGGGGAAGCGACCAGCCTTTTTTTTTGAGAAAGGGAAGCGACCAGCCCGTGGTTATTAAGCAGAGGGGGCGAGCAATCAGAGCTCATTTACTCATCGTCTCTCCCCATTCTCTCAGTCTCAAATCGAAGAACGCTGCAGGGGGGAGAAGAGAGGCCGAGCTCTGAAGATCGGCGTGCTACAGAGGCTCAACGAGAGAGAAATGGCGGGCGCTGCTGATAGAGTGAGTTTCCCCCTACTTTTTTCTCCATCTTTTTTCATTTCTTTATTTGTTTTTGTTCTTTGATGGTGATATACCTCAGATCTGAAGAGGTTAGGGGTAGTTGTTTGCAAAGTTTAATAGCTTCAACTCTATAATCGACTCTTTTAGTTATTTTTCTTGTGTCCTTATTGTTCAAGCAGCCAATAGATTGAACACGAAAATCAATCCCCACCAGTGTGTTTGCGCACCAAAATGCAGCACCCCTACTTCAGTTTTCTCTCTAGGGTTCACCTATGTGTGCCAAAATTACCATTCATAGAGAGATCCGAGCGCAAGAGACTAGTTTTAAATGTTAGAGTAACGACTAAGGTGCCAATGTTTTTTTGTTCAATGTTAGAGCAACGACTGAGGTGCCAGTGTTTTTGCTCGAGCGGAGCCCAATTTCTCATTGCCCCGAAATGAAGGATTCCCCTTTTTCTTGGGCAGTTTTCGATGTGTCTAATCGGAAATGAAGTGGCCATTTTTTTTTGAAGTAGATTGTGAGCGATTTTTGAAGTAGCTGCTGTCATGTTCCAAGCACCTCTGTTTTTTGTAAAGCTGATAAACAGATCTGATTGTTTTCACCAACTGAACCCAGCTCTAACCAAAGTGTGCGCACACACAGAGCAACCTAACTTGTGCATGGAAATTTTTCAACGAGGCTCCTTTTGACAAAAAGAAGAAGAAGGGAACAGAAGGATTTCTCGTCTTTTCATGTCTGTTACTTCAGGCGTTTTCCATATGAAGTTCAGTTAGTCTAGTACTTTTCTGCTTCTTCAGATGTAAAGCCAAGTAATTTGTAGTTCTTTAGTCTGAAGTTCTGCTGAAGATGTACATGAATGCATATTCATTTTTTGTACGCTTCTTTTTAGCAAATAAATTGTATTTAGACACTAAATTTGTTAACAACACATGAACTAGTGATTACAGTATAGGCAGGGTATTGATATCTGACACCATGAACACTACTTGTTTGTTGTGTTTGTGCAAAAAATGCCCTTTTTAGAGAATGAACCAGGCAGGAGAACCGTTGTAGCTGCTTACTCATTGACGCACTAGAAAATCCAGCCACTCACTCTGGCTGGCTTTGAGGCACTACTAGATTAGAGGGGGATTGGGGTCGTTTTTTGTTTGTATCAAGTGTAAATTAATAGTTTCAACCATATAATCGCCTCCATGATTTTTTAGACATCTTTTTCGTGTCATTTTTTCTTCAAGCACTGGTATGTAGGGGGGCGCCCTTTTTTGTGTGTGATTTTTTATCTTCAGATCTTCTGCTGAAACCTTTTGTGAATCAGTAGGATGCTGATACCATTTTTTTCTCTGGGAAAACAAGAGGATGATTACAGAACCTATCATTTAGCTGTAGCATGTTTTCTTTTTATTTATTTTTATTTTTTTGTTGAAACCCTATGAATCAGTAGCATGTTTAATATTTTTATTTTTCTCTGGAATCAAATGATAAATGATTAACTGAACTTATCTATCTAGGAGTGGCATGTTTATTTTGTTTTTGTATCAACTTTTTGATTAGTAGTTTCAAGCAGAGAATCGCTCCCAGAGTACTTCTGCGGCACTGATTAGAACTAGTAATAAAGCCTAGTAGCTATAATAGTGATTAGTATCTTTTTTGTTTATATACTGGAAGTAGTACTAGTAGCACCACCATTTTTCTATGTAGGTACATTTTAGTTTCAGAGGTTAAACTCATGACCATCACAGGAGTATTCTTTGATCTGTCGAGTAGCAAAAAATGAAATATCTTAGCCTAGATTAGCATTGTTTTCTGAATTAATTTAGTCACAAAAACGTATTAAAAAGCAAGATTTTTGTCATTTGGGGGGGCAGTTTTTAATTTCAGGAACCTGAACGGACCCTGTGTGAAGCTATTCGAAACTATTTTTTGTTTGTAATTCCTTTTTTTCAGAAGAGTGTAATAGTAACCACATGTACAACAATACTTTCGTTTCTTCTCTTTTCCCGAAACTTGAACCACTAGTCTTTTTACAGCAGAAGTACCTTTTGTTTTGGTTGTACCATCGGGTAAGCATGGTTTTTGGGCTTTTTCGCAGTCAATAAAGCTGTATGAATACATTGTGAATATATATATGTTTCTGAGGTCAAAGAATGACACTGTAAAGTGTTTTTTTAGTGGGTTGTCCATTCTAATTTATTTTTATTTTATTTTTTGCTTTTCCTTTTTTGGATGTGTACAGGGGGTTTGTGGAGTTTGTTTCAGCCATTGCAAGTATGAGACCGAGGGAAGCGGTTTCAACATGTTTGCATGGGAGGAGTTCAAGAATGCAGGAGTAACTCACTCCTAACCTTTTTTTACTAATGTCATCACACTTTGTCATAACTTTTTCCCTTGACATCACTCCTAACTTTTTTGGTTTTTTTTGTTCAAATCAGGTTGTGCCCTGCAATGAAAGGGCCCGTTTCAACAATGTGACAGGAGAGAAAGTGACGTTTTTGGCAAACCAACGGGCATACACTGTAAAGTGTTACAAGGGTCACAGAAAGAGCGCTATGTATGGGAGAGGTTGGAGGAAGTTCTATGAAGACAACAAGCTAGGAAAGGGTCAGATGGTGGTGTTATTCCTGGATCAACCTTCGCCTATGGCATCTATTTTGTGGTTCCAAGTGGGCAACGACTCCGAAGATGAACAGCCTATGGAGGAGGGTGATCCCATTGAAGATTCAGACTCAGATAATGAGGATGGAGGAGCTTCAAGTGATGATGGTGAAGGCATTGTTCGCACTAGGGGCTTTTGCTTAATGAGAGAGAGGATTTTCAGCTACAAGGGCTGCTGCCTCTCAGTGATGATTTCATCGGGTTTGCTTTTGTTCACCGCCTCACAAGGACAGACATTTGCTTGGGCATGATGGTATGTATCTCTTTTTCTTCCTTTTTCTTTTTTTGTATGGTATGCTCCAGGCATATATATGTGAACACATAATGCAAATATGATTCCTTGAAAGAGAAGGGGCAGGGTAATATGGATTCTAAAACCAAAAATTGCATAAGTAAAAATATAAGATTTTTTTGTAGGAGTTTTTAGTATCTGCAAGCATGTTTTGAACATGTATTCATGTTCAGTTTTTTTCCCAGTACACTCTTTTCAAAGCAAAAATAATGTGAATTGTTTTTAGCTGTTTTTTAAATTATTCAAAGACCAAACAAAAGTTTGATTGTTTTTGATATAAACACTCATTTTTCTGTGCTTGTTTGTGAAAATACCCAAGAAAGTTGCTGCTGCCACGCTGTTTGAAGAACAGGGGGTTGTTGGTATTTCTGTGGATGGTGGGAGATTCAAAAAAATCTCATACAGAACTGCTGATGATGGCCGCATTGTGTTTGACAGCAAGAAGTGGAAAGACTTCGCAGCTAGCAGAGGACTCAAAGTCAACACAACTATTCTTATTGGCTTCAAGAGCAGCGAGAGGGATGATGTCCATGTCCTGGTTATCTTGAAGAAGCTTGGCTAGGCGCCAGCCACAGCAACTGACGACAAGCAGAGTTGTGTCTATAATACTCATCTTTTGGGTATATCTATATATTTTCGGTCTCGAAGTCTGTATGATGAACTTTTTTCATTTTTATGCCATGCCGAACCTGTCAATGTAGTTTCCATTTTCTTATGTGTCCACCGAACAATGCGGCTTGAATAATATATGATGGGAACCCTTTTCTACATTATATTCAAGTTTTCACCTAAGTTTTTTTTGTTGATTTTTTCAGTAACTATACATATACTTTTTAATTTATGTGTACATGCTTTTTTTTAAATGTCAAAACGTGTGCTTCTGTGTTCGTTTCAAGGACACCAGACTTCCTCTATACATGTCATTTTTTTCCACGCTATCCAACTAGCTTATGTGTTTTTAATTGAACTTTATTGATTTTTTTAAGCCTGTGCGCGATCTATTTTTGCTTGCATGTCTTTTTTATAAAATGATTACTAGGGGACTTTTTGTTTTGTCGAAGGTGGGCGGCGTAGAGACAAGGGGGCCCAGTTTTTTTGCCGCAACTAGGGGGGAGACCTTTGTTTTGTTGGAGGGGGCGGCATCAAAAGACATGGCCCCCAATTTACATGTTCTACACTAGGGCACGTAAAACTTTCATGTCTTTTCTACATTGGTCGCAACTAGGGGGAGGGGACATTTGTTTTCTTGGTCGCAACGGGGGGAGGAGGGGGGGACCTTTTTGTTTTGTCAGAGGGGTTGCTTTCTTGTTTTCTGGTCCTAACACGGGGAGGGGGGGGGTACCTTTTGTTTTGTCGGAGGGGGCGGCGTCAAGAGACACGGGCGCTAGTTGCATGTCCCACAATAGGCACGCAACTGCATGTCTTCTATCTTGGTCGGAACTAGGAGGCTTTTGTCTTGTCGGTGGGCACGGCGTCGAGAGACATGGGGGGCCCAGTTGCATGTCCCACACTAGGCACGCAACTGCATGTCTTTATAGCTTGGTCACAACTTGACTGTCCTTTTTTTGTGCTTTTGACGGAGGGGCGGCTTCTAGTTTTTAGGTCACAACTCGAGGGGCGGGGTACCTTTTGTTTTGTCGAATGGGGCGGCGTCGAGAGACATGCGGCCCAGTTGCATGTCCCACACCAGGCACGCAACAGCATGCCTTCTAGTTTGTTCGCAACTAGGAGGGGCTTTTGTTTTTGTCGGAGGGGCGGTGTGGAGAGACATGGGGGCTAGTTGCATGTGCCACACTAGGCACGCAACTGCATGTCTTCTAGCCTGATCGCAACTCGACTTCCATTTTGTTGGTTGCCGGAATGGCGGCTTCTAGTTTTTTGGTCCCAACTCGGGGGGGGGGGGACCTTTTTGTTTTGTTTGAT
>NW_024115195.1:0-6138 GCF_003073215.2 Triticum urartu | reverse complement strand
CGCGGTCAAAGGCGGCCATGTCTACGACGCAGGTAACCGATTTAATTCTTGCTCTTTATCCGGAAGTTTTGTCCTTTTTTCCCCTGGTTGGTGGGATCTCTTTGTCTGGTTCTGGGAGCGATCAGCTGCTTTGTTCTCTAGCGATTACATACCGCCATGACGTGATAGCTATGGTACGTACTTGATACGATGTTCTTCTGTTCGTCGAGCAAAGATATACTACTAGTAAGAAAGATCAGGCTCAGATAGTTGAGGATCAGATGAATTTTGCTCAGTATTACCACTTTTAAGGATCCTGTCCTTGCTAGCAGTGTGATTGCCAGCTCTCACAAGATTGTGCAGCACGGAACTTCCTCTGCATCGAATTGGGCTTTCTTTCTTGGTTCCTGATTGAGAATTGACCAATCAAGGAAGCCTATTGAATTTAACCTTGCTTGTCGATGTCCTAATCTTGAACAGCTATTGCCATGGCAGCATATATATGAGCTTGGGCTTGTGTCTTTTAACTCTTTATATGGGTGGGTAAGCAAAAGGTGTTCTTTGTTCTATTGCGAGATAATAATCCCCTTCAAACCAATGGTTTTTGCTGCTTATCTTTTGCTGCAAGTTGTGCTCTGCAATTCATTATAGTAATTCTGACTGGCAGGTGAAATTTTTCTGACCATTGTGACATAACTGAAGAAACACATGTGGTAAATACATAGAGGCATGAATCAAGCCTTTGTTCCTTCAGTTCAAGGAGCAAAACACATCTAATTCTGTTGCTTTCTGCTGTGACGCTCATCATTGACATTTTGCCTAAGCTTACCTGGCAGTATAAGAAACATATTCATGATACCTCAATTCAACTGGTTGGATTATTTTTTCCTTAATAAAAGCTGAGGATAAGTATGCCTAGTATATAATACTCTTGGTCTTGGGTAGTTGGGCATATGTCCATCTACTTTGTTAACCAGTTTGGATACGTGGGGAAGTCCAAGACCTAATAAATATAAGCATCGCCGAATATATTTTATCCTAGCTTACACATTTGAGCGTAATCTGGGTGCAGCATATTGCACTTCAGAGGGCACTATAACCATGCTATCCACTTCGTATACTCCAGTAGTAAATTTCCAGTTTGGGGTGAAATGCTCAACCATATTCCCCCTTCCATGGCAGCGGAGACGAGATACCTAAACTCTAGCAATCGAGATCTTGCAGATCATTTTCAGGGGAAGCTTGGTGACGAAAATGGTGTTGACTCATCAATTGAGAAGAAAATATCACCCAAGCTACTTGAATTCACTTTCCAAGAGCTGAAATCTGCCACTGTTAACTTCAGACCAGACAGTATTCTCGGAGAAGGTGGATTTGGGTATGTGTTCAAGGGGTGGATTGAGCCAAACAGTACAGCTCCTGCAAAACCTGGCACTGGTCTGACTGTAGCTGTCAAAAGTCTGAAGGAAAATGCTCTTCAAGGTCATAGAGAATGGGTGGTAAGTAATACAAACCTCTTAAGTCCTAAATTTCTTTCTTTGGGTAGAGTTATAACTTCCAAAGAAATCAATTTGCAGGCGGAAGTTGACTTTCTGGGACAGCTGCATCACAAACATCTTGTTAAGCTGATTGGATACTGTATTGAGGATGACCAAAGGCTGCTTGTGTATGAATTCATGGCACGGGGAAGTCTAGAAAATCATCTTTTCAGAAGTGAGCAATCAACTACAAATATTACTATTGAATGTTGCTGTTTTTAGATTTAGTATTCCTACAGTGTGTGCTGAAACTTGGAAGGCTTTATTTTATTCTTATCTGGAGGAACTGTTTTCTGAAAGGAAACACATAATGACATCTGAATATTAGGATAATATCGTATCTGGAGGAATTCTGAAGTTCAACCTATCTAATATCTGAAAGGAAAATCAATAATTTTTTGCAAAGAGACAATAATCTAAAGGTGACCAGTTGCATGTTAATCTTTTTATCCCAAGGTGGTATGCATGCTTTACTATCTCTAGCTTGTTTTTTGCAGTTCAAACTCAGAACAATCATAACTTTTTTTAACTGTTATTTAGAACTCCAACTTCTGGTACAAATCCTTACAGGAACACTGGTCTGTGTGGGGTTTCTTCTACTTTAATTATTGCTTTTCATCCCTGCCTAGCTATGTTTACTTCGTTTTTTACTACGTGTGTGTTGTTTTGTCCCTTTTTATTCTCCTGTTATCTTATACTTTGTTTAATCTTGAAGGGACTCTTCCCCTACCTTGGCCGTGCAGGATGAAGGTTGTTCTTGGTGCTGCTAAAGGTCTAGCCTTCCTACATGTTGGTCCCAAACCAGTTATTTACAGGGATTTTAAGACATCAAATATTCTTATCGATGCGGTAATTCTATTGTCAATTTATTTTTCCCATGCTTACGTGTAGTATGTTGCTTTAACTGTGAAAGTTCTGTTTTTACAGGAGTACAATTCAAAACTTTCAGATTTTGGGCTCGCAAAAGCTGGTCCCCAAGGTGATAAAACCCATGTCTCTACTCGAGTTCTTGGCACCTATGGCTATGCTGCGCCCGAGTATGTAATGACAGGTACATGCATCGAGAATTCTTCAGCATGCAGTTACTAGTTGGTACTACTTTACTGGCTCTGATAATAGCCAAGAGAATGATAAGCTCTGTTTATACTCCCTCTGTTCCTAAATATATGACGTTTTGGTAGTTCAAATCGAACTACCAAAATGTCATATATTTAGGAATGGAGGGAGTAGTTGGTAGTTTCTTGCCTAGTTTCTTGGCTGTGATAGGAATTTTCAGTGACTAGTTGGTACTTTACAGCTTTTTTTCCCAGTTTCTTGAATGTGATAATATCCAAGAGAACAAAAACTCAGTTTAAGATTATTTGTTGTGGCAATAGACATGCCAAGTTTTATATCTCATATTAAGCACACTGTTCAGGCCACTTAACAACCAAGAGCGACGTATATAGCTTCGGAGTCGTGCTGCTGGAGGTGCTGACTGGCAGGAGATCAGTGGACAAGAAGCGACCTCCAGGGGAGCAGAACCTCGTTGCATGGGCGAGGCCGTATCTGAGCGACCGGCGAAGGCTCTATCAGCTCGTAGACCCTCGCCTGGGACTGAACTATTCCGTCAGAGGTGTTCAGAAGGTTGCCCAGATCTGCCACCACTGCCTCAACCGTGACAGCAAGTCGCGCCCGATGATGGACGAGGTTGTCAAGCATCTGACGCCGCTGCAGGACCTTAACGACATGGCCGCCGTGTCGTATAGGCCCCGGTCATCACCCCGTGGTGAGTGGTATATCTGAATCCACCCTGACTTTTCTTTTGACAAGAGTGAAAGTGAAGCTAACTGGGAATGTGCTCTCTTCTTCATGACAGGAAAGGCGCGGCGGTGATTGCCAGTCTGACACGAGAAAAACGGCATTTCTATGATTTCTTGGCATTGTTGGATGCTGGTCTTGTTTTAACTGTACAGAAAAAAAAAAGATTGGGCTCCATGTCCAACGAAAATTGGAGCTCTGACACCCATGTCTCGCTTAGATCAATCAGACTGTTTTTGCCTGTTGCCTGAGCGAATCGATGACATTGTCTGATTGTGATATGTTGTAATAATAATGAGTTAATATCTGATTGGTGTGTGAGAATGGTTTGGCCTGGTAGCGGTGTATGCTAGTGTCATCCCAGTGGTCTAGTTCATAGGGGGAAAAATGGTTGCTGCTGTGATTTCTGAACCTGCTGCTTTGGGTGCTTATGAATGTGTTTGGTTGTAGGGCTATCCTCCCAGGACAGGGATAGTCCCTTTTTGGTGTGTTTGTCACCCATTTGGATCTGAGGCAAGGAAGGGTAGGGGCAGCCAGATGGTCTGAATATCCGTCAAAAACAGGGCTACGGTCAGCCGCGAAAAAGTGGCGGGTGGCAGCAACCACCCTGCACACGAGCTTACTTCCCCCATTCGGCCATTCTCCTCTCTCCCTCCACCCAGTTCATTCTCTACTCATGCCCTCTTCTCCTTTGCGTCCGTTCTCTACCTCTCCAGCAATCGAGTGTGATGGCCGACCGTTGCGGAGGTTGCAGCTGGATCTCAAGGAGGGCGACGCGACTGTTGGATAACCAAGACAGTAACTATGGGTTGTTGGATAACCTCTTTTGATTACCATCAAAACATTGAACTATATGTTCTAGTGCTCTATGGAATGTTGAGCTATGAGTTGTATGTACTTGGGTTACCTATGGAGTGTTGAACTGTTATATGTCATGAAGTTCAAGTTTATTTTCTACTATTATTTTGGTATCTTGTTGGAATAGTTTTTTTTAAATTATTGGTGTACATTATATTGCCTCCGTTGGGAAATAACTGACGTGGTTTTAGCTCAAATTTTGAACTAAAACCACGTCAGTTATTTCCAAACGGAGGAAGTATTTTATTGCCTTGCATTGAAAAACAATGCCAAATTATGGAGGTAATCTCACCATGTCAATCAAAAAGGTCACCACAGTCCTTATCCATCACTCATCCTTCAAAGGCTCAAAGAAAACACTCCAATGGATATCCCCAACCATGTTTGTTGGGAATTTGCACACAATGACACTTGTGGTGAACTGACAAACTGCATCGAAAATAAAGTAATCTGAGGACCACATCATGTAGTAACTCAAGAATCGTTGCTTAGCACGGAAGGAAAAATATGCAGCAGCATATATGGAGGTAAAATAAGTTACTCATCACACAAGACGCTCCTCAGGCGAGTGTCTTGTGGCAGGAGTAACTTTCTGCACAGCAGCAAGTATCAACAAAGAAACACCAGATTTTTACGTGGAAAACCTACCAACTTGAGGGGGAAAATCATGGGCCGAAGCTACCCAAATCCTCTTCCACTATTATCAAATGTGGGATAGAATAAGTTGGTAGAATAAGTTCTTCTCTAGATAGCACTAGAGGATCTCATACATCACAATTTGTATCTTGGATGAACACAACAAGATTTAGGCTCAAGAGCTACGAATTGAAACAATCTCACCAAAGATAGTGAAACCACAACTTGAAGGAGACAAGGTAGCTGATCTGGACCATCACAACCTTGGGGAGGAGCTCCTTTTGCTTCTTCCTTCAGTCTTTCTCTCTTCACCTTTCTCACTTGGTTTTCTCTCTCTTCTTCTCCCTTGAGGATGAATAGATTTTTGTCACGCTTAGTGGTGGCTGTTGGATGGAGGATAAAGCATCCCATCCTCTCATGTACAAAGTCCAAAATGACCCTAGGTCATAACCCTAATGGGTACTGGGCTTTTGCGCCTCTTTGGGCTGCCTGAAAGGCTTCAAATATTCATCTCCTCATAGCCCAGATGAGAAGGATATCCCAATAATGTTTCATCCTTTGAACCAAACAAAACATGGGTTATCCTCAACCACTCACATAACACAAAATAGATATCCCTAGCCAATTGGTTGGGAATACTCACGATCACCCTAGCCCATCTCTCAAACCAAACGCATCCTAGGTTGGGGGCGAGTAGTGGAAAGGCTGCAAATCAGGAGATGCATGCATCTTGTCGGAGTAATGGGCCACGGGTAGCCTAACCCGAGTCCCTGAGCCTTTCAAGACATTGGGGCTGGCTGCGCCCCTCAAAGACATCAAGAAGAAGTGCCGCCTTCTGGTGGCCGGCTGTCCCGAGCGGCCAGCTGCCAGAAGGCGGCTAAGCTCTAGAAGGCGACTCCAACACGGGCCGACTTCTTGCAGGCGGCCTCCAGAGAGGCCGGCTCCTAGCAGTCGGCCCACGGCGCCCTCAGAGTCTGCGCTCCCATTAAGAAGACGAGACAGGGTGAGGCTACTGTGTAGCCCATCACCCCCATATCCAGGGTCGAGCGTGGCCACAGTGCTCCGTACAGGCGGAGATCTCTGCCCGTACGTGGCACTGTTGCCACTCCGTCCCTGACGTCCTTGCTGGCAGGGCAGAGCCCTGTTCCCACGACGACCTGTCGGTACGGCCTGCAGGCGGCGAGCCCTACTGGGCAGCGAGAGCCTAGAAGACGGCGAAAGCCTGACCAGTCGGACTTGAAGGAGGCCGGCTCCCAGCAGGCGGCCCGTTCCTTCCTCGAAGCCCGTGCACCATTAACCAAATGATACCCGTAGGGGCTACAATCAA
>NW_024115194.1:0-5389 GCF_003073215.2 Triticum urartu | reverse complement strand
AATATGGGTAGCGGCAGCGATGAAAGTCTCCATGAAGTCTTGAAAGCTGTGCTTCCTGGTATTGGCAACTTGGATAGGGGCCAGCTTTTCTTCTCGCGCCTCCTTGCAGTGGACGCGGACCAGAGACAGAGCGACATCAGCACCACATCTAGCAGAAAATTTCTTCCATTCCGCCACTCGACCCGGGACTTCATTCAGTCGAACCATTAGAGACTCGAGGACGTTCTGAAGCGTCGTCCCAAGCCAGAGTGATGTGTCGATCCGCGCCATCGCAACCTTCAGTCGAGCAAGATAGTCAACAAAAATGGTAACACAAGACTCCAGTCGGAGCACATTCATAGCAGCCTCGTCCTTCACGAGAGAATTGGCGGGGTCCAAGCCTGGCTCCACTCGACTGGTTTCCTCTTTGAAGCTCTGGCAGAATTCTGCAAACACGATTCAAGAATAAGGCAGTGGCCCTACACAGGCTTGGTAACTGCAAGACAATCCGGTCGGAGTAATTACCTTCGAGCATGACGAACAGCTTCTTGGCGGGTCCACCGAGATAAGCCTCCAGATCGTTCCTCTTCCCCGCCAGCTCACCCGCCTTGTCGTGCAGAGCCATGTTGTCGTTCTTCAGTCGGCTGACCTCTTGATTGGCTACCTCGAGAGCAGTTTTCAGTCTGGAGTTCTCCTGCTCAAGAGTTCCGACCGAAGCCAGTTTTTCTTCAGCAAGCTTCATTTTGTTCAAAGCCTCCTTCTGTGCTTCTGCAAGATCTCGATCCTTCTTCTTCAGAGCTTCTTCCAGTTTATCTGCGGCGCGTCGAGTGAAATCAACGTCAAGAATGGACAAGAAAGAAAAGTCACTCGTCAAGAATGGAGAACCTGACCAGCCATACCTTTTGCTTCTTCTTGCGCCTTCTTCAAATTCTCTTGAGCGAGCTTCAAGTTAAGGTCGAGCTGGATCTGCTTATTCTCCAACTCAGTATAGCGAGCTACAAGTTCGCAGGATTTCTGCAAAAAAAAACCAGTCGACAGACGTCCAAGATAAGTTGCTTCCGAGTAACTAAGAGACAATGATGGCATTTATAAGACTACAGCCGAATCAAAAACATTCGACAGTAGTCTCGGGGACTACACCAAGTGGGTGCACTCAGCGTGCCCCCACTATAAAAAAAAGTCGGCTGCCCGCAGTCGACCAGATACAGTTCCATTCGACATGGCCTGACCAGACTGAGTGAAGAAATACAGCTACAGCAACACAATATAAAGACTACAGTCGACTGCCAGCAGTCCACCGTAGTCTCGGGGACTACACCCAGTGGGTGCACTTAGCGTGCCCCCACTTGTCCAAGAATTGGCAGACACACCCAGTGGGTGTATAGATATAAAGATCTTCGGAAAAGAGATTCTTCAAACAGCATATCGTAACAGACCAAGTGTTGAGTCGACTGACCTGGACGTTACTCTGAAGAGCCGAACTCGCGTCATAAGCTGCTTGGTTGGCCTCCCGAGCCACTTTCACTTGTTCCATCATGATCCCCGCCTGGCGTATAGCCTCTTTTGCGGCAGCCGCTTGGCCCTCAGGGACGGGGTACGCGGCAAAAAGCGAAGGCGGATCCGCAGTCGACGCCAAGGGCCGCACACTCGTCAGAGGGATGGCGAAAGTCACAGAAGCTCGAGTGGTTTCACCACCGTCTCGAGCTACGGCCTCAGGTGCCGGAGTGGATTGTGGGGTCTTGCCAGCCAACGCCCTCCTGTTCCTTCTCACTCTCAGCGGCGCGTCGTCGTCGTCATCTGGGAGGTTGATAACATGAGGAGGAGCTACAAGAAAAAATTCAATCGACCAGAGTTGCAATAAATGTCCAGTCGACTCAAGGCAGAACATCAGTAATCGTACCAGGATTGGAGGTAATAGCATCCTCCATCTCTTGATCGTCGTCCTTGGCGGAGAGCTCAGAAGTGGCAGCACTGCAAATCTCGAAAGTCAGTCAGTTGGCTCAATGAATCGACCAAGGATCTGTCCACGGTCGACAAAGGAAAACAAGTTTTATTATTACCCAGAAATGGTGGGGACAGTCATCTTCATCTTGGGCAGAGCCTTGGGCGGCTTGGACGGCGTCGCCGTGGGTGCTTGGGAGCCTTTTTGGTCGGCGTAGGAGAAGAGGTCCGAGGGCGTTTCGACGACTGCCGAAGGTGGTGCGCCATTAGTATATACTAATGGTGCACCACTTGTCTGGTGCGCCATTAGTGTCAATCCCATCTATAGCCCTTTTTCTAGTAGTGGTGGCACGTCGAGTGAAATCAACATCAAGAATGGACAAGAAAGGAAAGTCACTCGTCAAGAATGGAGAACCTCACCAGCCATACCTTTTGCTTCTTCTTGCGCCTTCTTCAAATTCTCTTGAGCAAGCTTCAAGTTAAGGTTGAGCTGGATCTGCTTATTCTCCAACTTAGTATAGCGAGCTACAAGTTCGCAGGATTTCTGCAAAAAAAATCAGTCGACAGACGTCCAAGATAAGTTGCTTCCGAGTAACTAAGAGACAATGATGGCGTTTCTAAGACTACAGCCGAATCAAAAACATTCGACAGTAGTCTCAGGGACTACACCCAGTGGGTGCATTCAGCGTGCCCCCACTGTAAAAAAAAAGTCGACTGCCCGCAGTCGACCAGATACAGTTCCACTCGACATGGCCTGACCAGACCGAGTGAAGAAATACAGCTACAGCAACAAAATATAAAGACTATAGTCGACTACCAGCAGTCCACCGTAGTCTCGGGGACTACACCCAGTGGGTGCACTTAGCGTGCCCCCACTTGTCCAAGAATTGGCAGACACACCCAGTGGGTGTATAGATATAAAGATCTTCGGAAAAGAGATTCTTCAAACAGCATATCGTAACAGACCAAGTGTTGAGTCGACTGACCTGGACGTTACTCTGAAGAGCCGAACTCGCGTCATAAGCTGCTTGGCTGGCCTCCCGAGCCACTTTCACTTGTTCCACCATGATCACCACCTGGCGTATAGCCTCTCTTGCGGCAGCCGCTTGGTCCTTAGGGACATGGTGTGTGGCGAAGAGCGAAGGCGGATCCGCAGTCGACGTCGAGGGCCGCACACTCGTCAGAGGAACAGCGAAAGTCACAGAAGCCCGAGTGGTGTCACCACCATCCCGAGCTACGACCTCAGATGCCGGAGCAGATTGGGGGGTCTTGCCAGCCAACGCCCTCCTGATCCTTCTCATTCTCAGCGGCTCGTTGTCGTCGTCATCCGGGAGGTTGATAACATGAGGAGGAGCTACAAGAAAAAATTCAATCGACCAGAGTTGCAATAAATGTCCAGTCGACTCAAGGCAGAACATCAGTAATCGTACCAGGGTTGGAGGTAACAGCATCCTCCATCTCTTGATCGTCGTCCTTGGCGGAGAGCTCAGAAGTAGCAGCACTACAAATCTCGAAAGTCAGTCAGTTGGCTCAATGAATCGACCAAGGATCTGTCCACGGTCGACAAAGGAAAACAAGTTTTATTATTACCCAGAAATGGTGGGGACGGTCATCTTCATCTTGGGCAGAGCCTTGGGCGGCTTGGACGGCGTTGCGCGTGGGTGCTTGGGAGCCTTTTTGGTCGGCGTAGGAGAAGAGGTCCGAGGGCGTTTTGACGACTGCCCAACAGGAGCAGTCGCCTTACCACGTTCCCGCGCTGGATCGTGTGTAAGCTTGGATCGCCCCTCCGGACGGGGGGGTTCAACCTCCTCCTCCTCCTCCTCTTCGCTGGAGTCGACGACGTCATCTCCCTCTCCTTCGCCATCGGACTCCCACTCGACTTGTTCGTCTCCACTCTCACCTCCGCTCGCCTCCCCTTCCTCAGTTGGCTCCTGTGCCCCGTTGGGCGTCGAGTACATCTCAGTAGTTGCCTGGAAAACAACAGACAAGACAAAAGTCAATCGACCAATTCAAAGAAGACCAATGAAGGAAACAAGATCTCAGTTGGGAGCATAAAGTCAGACCTGGTCCACTTCGTATGTGTTGTCGAGTGGAACAACGCTCCTGGCTCCTCGGGGGTTGTCTTTGTTCCCTGTGATGCTTGACAGCCACCCCTCCAACATCTCATCAGTGACCTCCTCCGGGTGGACCCGAGTGGTGTCGTCGAGACCCGAGTACAGCCACATTGGGTGGTCACGAGCCTGGAGCGGTTGGATGCGCCTCCGAAGGAAGACCTCCAGCAAGTCCATGCCAGTCACACCCTCGTAGACAAGCTGAACCACTCGACCAACCAGCACTTTGACTTGGGCCTTTTCTTCCGGCGTCACTTTCAGAGAAGCAGGTTTTTGAGCTCGGTCAAGAGAGAAAGGGGGAAGCCCAGTTGACTGTCCTGGGGTCGCCTGGTCTTGACAGTAAAACCAGGTCGCCTGCCAACCACGGACCGACTCTGGGAAAGTGATAGATGGGAAACAACTTTTCCCCCTCATCTGGATCGCCAGGCCCCCGCACAGCTGGATCACCTGCGTCCTTTCGTCACTCGACTTGACCTTCTTGACCGATTGAGAACGGCAAGTGAAGATGTGCTTAAAGAGTCCCCAATGGGGGCGGCAACCCAAGAAACCCTCACACAAGGAAATGAAAGCAGCGAGATACACGATAGAACTGGGAGTGAAGTGGTGGAGCTGCGCTCCGAAGAAATTCAGAAAGCTCCGGACAAAAGGATGAGGAGGTAGAGAAAACCCGCGATCGATATGGGTGGCGAGGAGGACACACTCATCGTCACGAGGCTGGGGCTCGACTTCTCTCCCCGGGAGATGCGCAGCTTCGTGAGGAATGACTCCTCCCTCAACCATATCATCAAGATCTTCCTGCCAAATCACCATCGGCATCCAGTCGCTGGGCAGAGTAGTCCTTGAGGAAGATCCGCCCCGAGCGGACTTCTTCCCTTTCCCCTGCGCCGTCGCCTTCTTTGCGCGCTCCAGAGCGGACGTCTTGTCCTTCACCATCGTCGCCGACAAATCTCGAACGGGCCTGCGGCGCTAGGGTGAGAGCGGAGGTGGCGGAGGACCTTGCGAAGGGAGAAAGAAAGGAGAGAGCGCACTGTTTGGAAACCCCGGGCCGGCGGCTTATAAGAGGCCGCTTCCAAGTGGCTGACCAGTAGGCCCAGGCTATCCCGTCAAACCCCGCAGCAGACGCGCGCGCAGTACGTGGAGAAAAAGGTGGCGCGGAAATCGAGGAGCTTCCGCCTTATCACTCCGATTACTGCGGCCTCTCCCGTTCCGCGCGCTTCCCGAAATTCAAACCCCGCGAAATCCGCGGGTTGCAGAATGATTCGTCAGGCAGAAGATCCCTTTCACACCATCATTCGGAGCTTCGCAAGCAAGGTAATTCACTCGACGAAAGGCCTGGAATGGATCAAGGCGACTGAAAG
>NW_024115193.1:0-9386 GCF_003073215.2 Triticum urartu | reverse complement strand
TTACCTCAATGGGGATTTGCATTTCCCCAACAATAAGCATTTCATATTTCTTTTTGACAGTAGGTAGAGGTATTTGAAAACTTCCAATAGTGATTGTCGGAGATTTTTCAATAACATTAATACCATTCACTTGGAATTGTTTCTTCGGAAAGTGCACCGTATGCTCATTACCATTGATATGAAAAGTGATCTTGCTTTTATTGCAATCAATAACAGCCCTTGCAGTATAAGGGTCTACCAAGGATAATCGACATATTGTTGTCCTCGGGCATCTCAAGTATAACAAAGTTAGTCAAAATAGTAACATTAGCAACAACAATGGGCACATCCTCACAGATACCGATAGGTATGGCATATTGTGAGGATTATCATTTTCATTGAACTTCATAAGAGAATTTACCTCTACCACCTTAGGCAGTGGTGGTGTAGTAAGCCCATGTGTTTGTTCAATAGGAGGTAAAATTTTAACATCCTCAACTTTAATACCTTTTTCCTTCATACATTTCTTTGCCTATTGCATATCTTCAGGACTGAGATATAATATACCCCTCTTCTTTAGAGTGGGTTTAGGCGGTGGTTCAGAAATAGTCCAATCATCATAATTTTTCAATATATTATTCAATAATTCTTCAGCTTGAGCAATAGTCCGTTCCCTGAAAACACAACCAGCACAACTATCTAGGAAGTCCCTAGAAGCATCGGTTAGTCCATTATAGAAGATATCAAGTATTTCATTTTTCTTAAGAGGATGATGAGGAAAAGCATTAAGTAGCTGGAAAAGCCTCCCCCAAGCTTGTGGGAGACTCTCTTCTTTAGTTTGCACAAAGTTAAATATTTCCTGTAAGGCAGGATGTTTCATATGAGCAGGAAAATATTTTTCAGAGAAGTAATAAATCATATCCTGGGGACTACGCACACAACTCGGAGCAAGAGTATTGTGCCAAGCTTTAGCATCACCCTTTAATGAGAAAGGAAATAATTTGAGGATAAAGTAATAACGAGTTTTCTCGTCATGAGTAAAAAGGGCAGCTATATCATTCAACTTAGTAATATGTGCCACAATAGTTTAAGTTTCAAAACCATGGAAGGGATCAGATTCAACCAAAGTAATTAACTCTGGGTCGACAGAGAATTCATAATCCTTATTGACAAGTTAAAAGATGAGCGAGTCCGGCTATCTAGCGGCACCGGCCACGTCTCTTTTTATTCCTCTATGTAGTGCCTCGCGATGATAAGTCCCGAGCGCTCTCCTCTCCCTTTCCCCTCGCTCGCTTCCTCCTCCCTCACCCGTAGAACCCTAGCCGCTCCTCTCTTCTCCCCAGCTGCCACCGCCACCTCCCAGCCCTCCTCCTCCACCTCGTCGCCCTTGCCACGTTGAGCTCGCAGCGAGTGCTCTGCTCTAGTGGCGGCGGCGGCCTCTTGTGGCGGAGCAGGAGGGGGAAGATGGTGGCGGCGGCGCCCTCTGGCGGCGGAGGAAGAGGAGGAGGAGGGGGAGATGGTGGCGCCGACGCTTGTTCAGGGACTCGCTCAAGGTGCTCGAGCCCGACATCCAGCATGCCAACAACCTGTGAGTGCCCTCCCCTCCCCCTCCCTCCCACCGAAATAATCCCCTTCCTCAATTTCTTCAGTCTAGGGTGTGATGTTTTCGACTGAATCCGTCTGTCTCCAACAGCCCCGCCGCGTGCCTCTTCCTCTTCCTCCTGCAGGGGACCAACTGTAGCCTCGCTGGCGCCCTCGGCCTCCTCATGTTCCCCATCTACAAGGTACTTCTCTTCTCTCTCCGGCTCTGTGGTTTCGTTGCAGAACATGTGCCATATATATTCGCCACCATCTTCCCCCTCTGGTTATTATTGTGGGGGTGGTGACATTGTGCTCTGGTTTCATGTTCCCCATCATGGCTCTGGTTCGTGACATGGTGCTTAAAAGCACTCATCCCGTCCTGATTATTCGCATGCAGTTTTTTGTTTTTGTTTTTACTGATTCACTTCTATCGACATTTTTTTGTATGTCCCTTTTTATGGCCAGCTTGGCCATTTGTTCTAGAAGGAGTCATTCAACTCGGAAAGAAAAAAGAATTTGGGATAGTGGTTGTTCTTTGTGTTTTTTTATTGGTTAATTTTTTGCAATTATAGTTGAGAGATCATTCACTTCACCTCTGGAGCCCTGTTTTTTCCATGCAAGACTAGGAGCAACAACTCTTTTTTTGGTTATTTCTTCCTCACTTCAGGATGTTTGTTGTTCATTCTTCTTACCTGCATTTCTCCCCCACTCCAACCAGACAATGGGACTGTTGACCAGATGCAAGAGCTTCTTCAAAAAATCCATGCTGATTTTTGGAATCGCAATTTTGTTCAAGGTAAAACTAGCCAAGCCGGAGACTGCTACAACCCTTTTTTTTGCAATGTATAGTTGAGAGAATTCGACCCGGCTGTTGTTACTATGGTTGCTATTGTCAATTATAATTTTTCCTGTCATTGATTTGCAGGATATGTCAGCAATAGAAGCTGCAAAGAACAGGGCTGCATACACAAGGAAAGGAGGCAAATTTTTACTGTACTACAGGGGCTAGGGGGTCGACTGGGAAGCATATGGATGTGTTTTTCCTCAGCAGCAACTCTCTTTTTTTGGTTATTTCTCCCTCACTTCAGGATGTTTGTTGTTCATTCTTCTTACCTGCATTTCTCCCTCACTCCAACCAGACAATGGGACTGTTGACCGGATGGAAGAGCTTCTTCAAAAAATCCATGCTTTCAGATATTGCAAGGAAGGCTTTCCTTCATAAAGTATGTGCCTATTTTCGGTAGCTTTCAGCTTGTACTATGTCCTTACATGTATTGAACCTGGAAAAAATATGCATTCATCTGCATTTATGTTATTGTTTTTTTGCGGGTGAGCATTTATGTTATTGCCGTGTTTTTATTTGCCTCTTTTGTGATAGTTTAAGGTGAAATCAAAGTATTTATAATTGTGACATGGACTACAGACTTTCCCTATGTTTTTAGGTGCGACGGTTGGTGTCTTGACCACTGATATATGTGTCTAGATTTAGTTGATATACGCCTACTGTGTTTCAGGCGTGGTGTTCTTTCTTGAATAAATTGGGAGATGCTTGCTTCTGTTAATTAAAGCTTCTGCATTAGGAGGTACTGCGCTGTGCTTGAATGCAATGTCTTGGTTTAGAGAGCAGCCAAGCCCAGTCAACAATTAGTACAAGTAGTTATGAGATGAGGCAGCGGACAACAGAGAGAGCCGGTCGCTGTATATGCAATGCATGAAAGTGGCTGTTGATTCCATTCAAGTAATGAATAAATAGTACTCCCTCCGTCCCACAATATAAGATGTTATAAGAGAACTTAGGCCATGGGACTATTGACCGGGTGCAAGAGCTTCTTCAGAAAATCCATGCCGCTTTCCAAAATTGCAATTTTGCTCAAGGTAAAACCAGCCAAGCTAGATGCCAGTCCGTTCCCGCATTGTCGTTGACATAGTTAGGTTCAAACCTGTCTGATCATCTCCTGTAATATGAAAATAATATTAGCTATTAGATCAATTCAGTTCTTGTAGCATAGCATTCAAACGCTTGATGATTTTCCTCTTTGTGCAGCCTTGTTTGAGGCTTTCCTCGTTTTAGATCATTCACCTCTGGAGCCCTGTTTTTTCCATGCAAGACTAGGAGCAATAGCTCTCTTCTTTTATTTGTTGTTACAACATACAATTGACTTATGCCTAGGTATCATGTTGCATTAATAGCCATCTTAGAGGATGGGTCCAGTTATTGCTTAATATGTTGGTTCTATGCTTGAGAGTCTCTTTAGAACTGAAAATTCCATTGGAAATTATTTGTGTTTGTGATACATGGACATGCAACTACAATGGGAAATTGAGTTAAGATACAGTGGACAAGGGATCAGAAATGTTGTTAGTATGACTGATGCCAGCTTGGATTCCCTGGAACCTATTTTCATCTGCTTTTTATGCTTCCATGGTACTGAAATCAATTAATAATGTTAGACATAATTTTATTTTGCGGATTGTGCCTCACTCTCTTTTTATGCATGCTCCTGATGTAATGATTAGTTGTTATAGTGCATATTTTTTAGGCTATCATCAGGTCAGTGGTTATATGTTGTAAATTTTTCATGGTACTGTTGTAAATTTTTCTTTTGCCTTGCTCCTTTCCTGTCTGTTTTTTAGGAAACTATTTGAACTCTTCCACAGGTCAATGGTTATATGTTGTTTTTCTTTAGAAGTTTTCTTGCTATGCTGAAGCGCACCCTAGGTCCTCGAACTATTTCAGAGGTGTCACGTAGCTTGTCTGTGGCAGCTACTGATGAGAATACACATCTATTTATTCCACTGATGAGACCTGTCAAATTTCAGTGCTTTTGTATTTTAGTCCATGAAAGCTTGTTCTTCTACTGTAAAACAATAGGGATTTCGTTTCTTATGTCTTGGGTAAAAAATTTGTCATGTTTTCACTTTAGATGTGGTTCAGTACATAAAAATATAATTTATGTTGAATCTATAGGATCTGTGTTAAATCTACAGCTACTATTCTGTAAGGTATGCAAGATTTTACCTTTCTGATATGGCCGTAACCCGTAGCAATTGTGCTAAATCCAAAGCTATTATCCTCTTCTGTTCCAGATAGTATGGCGGAGATCTAGAAGAAGGTCTACAGACTGTTCGCCTATGGGAATCACGACCACTGAAGAGAGTATATGACCCATATTCACCTGGTCACGTGTCTTCAAATACAACCCGCTTCAGAGACATGCCTAGGTAGCTACCCTATGCCCAGTTTTACAATTCCTCTGCGTTCTCTAGCTAAAGACAACATAATCAGATTACTTTGTAAATAGCACATTGCATGTATGGTTTACTGTTGCAAATTGTTTATAAATTATCCTTGGTTCTCTTGCGCCCCCCCTTTTAGTTTGGCTTCATTGATTGATGATGAATTTACAACAATATGGGGTAGAAGTTGTTTATTCTGTTTGAACTAAATCAGTCTCAAGTTAAAATACAGAAGCCCTGGATATGTTTATGCCATCCCTGAAAATACTGGGTTTGGATTTTTATGTATGTGCAGTATGTATGTCCTATAAAAATCACATCATGAAGAGGTTTCTTCAATGTAAAAAGTTGTTTTCTTCCTACTTTAATGTCTTCTATAACATCCCTATTTAGTAACGGTTTTATAGGAGGCCACATTCATGATTCTGTACTAAATTCTTCATAACCTTTCCATGATTATTGGAGTACAATTCTCACAGGTGAGCATGTGGAATATTTGTTATTTACCCTGCTATTATATCTCTCACCATTTTTTGACCTTTAGCTAATATACCATGTATGTTATTAGAAGATGCAGATTGTTCCAACAGTAGTGAGGGTTCCTTATAGAATAGTATAATGCTAACAAGGCTGGGGATTCCAAAAGCTGGATATCATCGCTACAATAAGATTTCCGTATGATACTACTGAAACTAAATTTCCTTTCATAATTTCTATAAACTTGACTGGGAATGTTAATTATCAAATATTAGTTACTCTAGAGTTCTCATACTGAAAATAGCCACATGAATCCAAAAGCTGAAGCAATAGTTACCACTTTAATTCCTGCGGGTCTGTACGCTGGTTATGTTAGTAATCACCCCAAAAATAGGTTCTTGGATATTATTTTGCTGACAAATCTGATGTTGTTTCCTTCAACTATCATTAGGGAACACAGACATCACTAATTGTTTCCGCCAATCAAAGTATTACAGAACTTTTGATAGTTTACATGCTTTGATTATAAGCTTGATTACATAATCAGTTTTTTTAATTAAATGTCCATGCTGCCGATGGTATGCCAGCTTCTTGGTCATATGAGCCTGGGAAGCAGGCTTGTTTGTCATATGAACCACATGCTACTGCAGGCTTGCTTGTGTTCTTTTCTTAGGGTCCGCCACTCTTGGGTGCCCTTTTGGTTAATGGTCTAGGTGTTTCCTTGCATGATTGCTGCCTGCAGGGTTGTAGTCGTACCGGTGGCCATGATTACTCCTCATCAACTTGGTCGTGCTCATGTGGACTATTTATTTCTAGCAACGCCATCAAACCTTCAGAGGTACTGTCCCGCTCACCATGGTCTAGTTTTGTATCAGTTCACCACCCATAGAAATCATCTATTTTTTCGTTGGAGGTTCCTCTCCGGTTTCCTGCGTCTGTATGCTGATTTGGTCATGGAATTCGAGCACCTTTGGTTTGTCTATTTTCATGGAATGCCACTCAAATTAGTCTGGGGTACTGAGCTTTGACCTAAATCCCCAATCAAAACAGATTCCCCATTCCCCAGTCCTCTCTCTGCCCAACGCCAGTTCCTCCGTCGACTCTGACAAGCGTTCACCAACAACTACCAAAAAAAGGTGATTCAAAGCCTAGCTTGTTGTCTCCTTCATTGTCTCCTTCTGCCTCACGGCAATTTCATTCTTCAAACTCAGATCCAAGGTGGTGCTTATGGAGAGCATGGACATTGGTGTAACCGACGGTGAGTGGTCGAGCAAACCACCTGGACAGGCAAGGAAACAAAAAAGAACAACGATTTAGCCCATTATCGAACATGACAAGAGCAAGGAAATATGTAACCTCGCAGGTTGGCGGAACTTTATCTGCACAAGTTTTCTCACTCATTGCTCATGTGCAAATTCTGTTCCTCTGCATTTTAGTTTTACCATTCGGTGTACAAAAATATTGTTCACCCTGCAAAAAATGTATTTGTTCATAAGCTTCTTAGAACACTTTGTATTGTAGCTACTCATTTCCATATGCTCTAATCGGTATCTACGTATTTTTATACTCACTCTATCAGTGCTTGGTTTGAATTCGCTCTTTGCGCCATTGGCGCAATGGGTCATCTAGTCATCAATAAAGATAGGTGAAGTAGCAAACATAGGATCACATTTCATCCTAGCATTCAGAGATTTTTCTTTATACTTGCATAGTAATTTCTCTAGATCATCTCTATCCTTACAGGCAAGAATATCTCTAGTTGTCTCTTCACTCATAACATAACCTTCCGGTACCTTAGGAAATTCATATCTAGGAAGGCTAGTTCTAGCAGGTGTCTCAGGAGTTTCAGTTTCAAGCTCAATTAGATTCAACAACATCATGTTGTATGACTCTAGCAATTTGTTTATCAAGAAATTCACCAAGTGGCACATCATCATTATCAAGCAAGGTACTAGCATCATCATACGCATCATTCATAGTAGAAGTAGCATCATTAATAACTTGCGACATATCAGGATTAATAGCATGTGGTGGTGTTGCACGTTTAATCATAACAAAAGGTGAATCTAAAGCAGAACTGGATGGCAGTTCCTTACCTCCCTTCATCTTTTTGGGAAATGTCTTAGTCTATGGATCCTTCAGATTCTTCATAGTGATAATAGTTTAAACACAGGGTTTAGGGTTTTGCGTGGGTGGTTGACATCCAGCCTCACGTCTCAACAATATATAGATGATCACAATTACAATTACATACGTATACAAATACGTGTACAAGGACAATATACTAGACCCTACTTTACATGCCCCCTCAATCTGAACTACATACAAGATTTAGATTGGTTCTAAGACAGTCTAGCATCTGTCTAGTAGCGGGTTTAGTAAATACATCCGCTAACTGATCATCTTTAGAAATAAACCTGACTTCCAGTTCACTAGAAGCTACTCGTTCTCTCACAAAATGGAAATCAATCTCAATGTGTTTAGTCCGAGCATGAAACACTGGGTTCACCGTCAGGTAAGTTGCCCCTAAGTTATCACACCACAATATAGGAGTGCGCTGCCGTGGGACTCCAAGTTCTGTGAGAACTGAGTCTGTCCCAATGGCTTCAGCCGCGCCATTGGCCAATGCCTTATACTCTGCCTCGATGCTTGACCTCGAGACTGTGGGTTGCTTCTTAGAGCTCCAAGATACAAGATTGGGTCCAACAAATATAGCAAAACCACCAGTAGAGCGCCTATCATCAACACAACATGCCCAGTCTGCATCGGTAAATATACTCACTCTAGTAAATCTAGACTTACGAATCCGTAGTCCCATGTCTAGCGTACCTTTGACATATCTCAGAATACACTTGACTGATTCCCAATGATCCTCCATTGGCTGAGATAGGAACTAACACACTTTGTTCACTGCGAAGGAGATATCAGGATGAGTGAGGGTCAAATACTAAAGTGCTCCAACCACATTGCGATACCGAAAGGAGTCATCTCTTCCCAGTAGTGTGCCACTATGACATGAGAGACTCTCGGATGTAGCAAGCAGAGTGGAAGTGGCCTTGCAGTTCTCCATGTTGACGCGATGAAGAAGATCCAAAGCATACTTTTTTTGCGTCAAGGTCATGCCCCCTGAATGAAAGGACGCTTCCAAACCAAGAAAGTATGCGAGGCGAACCAAATCTCTGATGGGAAAGCTAGCAGACAACAACTGCACAAGACGATCCACCACGGTGGGGGTAGAGCCAGCAATCACAATATCATCAACGTAAACCAACTTGTATATTTGTATAGCACCCTGAGAGAAGATGAACAGAGATGCATTTGATCGGGAGGCAACAAAACCGAGCTGCGAAAGGCGCTAACTCAAGCGAGCATACTAGTCACGGGGCGACTTCTTGAGACCATAAATAGACTGCTGAAGTTTGCATACATGAGAGGGATATGTGGCATCCTCGAACCCGGGTGGCTGTTGCATATACACATCTTCGGCCAAGAACCCATGTAAAAAGGCATTGCTCGCATCAATCTATCGGAGGCTCCAACCACGAGACACAGCAAGAGACAGAACCAAGTGAACTGTGGCAGGCTTCACTACCGGGCTAAATGTATCTCCATAGTCAATCCCATGCCGCTGAGTGAAACCGCGAGCAACAAGACGAGCTTTGTGCTTATCAACAGACCCATCCGGACGATGCTTGGTTTTGAAAATCCACTTGCAGCTTGATACGTCTCCAACGTATCTATAATTTTTGATTGTTCCATGCTATATAATATTCTGTTTTGGACATTATTGGGCTTTATTATACACTTTTATATTATTTTCCGGACTAACCTATTAACCGGAGGCCCAGCCCAGAATTGCTGTTTTTTGCCTATTTCAGAGTTTCGCAGAAAAAGAATATCAAACGGAGTCCAAACGGAATGAAACCTTCGGGAACGTGATTTTTGGAACGAACGTGATCCAGAGGACTTGGACCCTACGTCAATACATCAACCAGGAAGGCACGAGGTAGGGGGCGCGCCTACCCCCCCAGGTGCGCCCTCCACCCTCATGGGGCCCATGTTGCTCCACCGACGTACTTCTTCCTCCTATATATACCTACGTACCCCCAAAC
>NW_024115192.1:0-23359 GCF_003073215.2 Triticum urartu | reverse complement strand
CGTCTCCTCTTCAGATGATGAGGCCTTGTCGGTGTCGCGTCGCTGACACCTGAAGATGCGAGGGGAGGCGACTGGGCTCCCTGCTCCTTGCGAGCGCAGGTGGTGGTGGGGATCGAGCGTGGTGCGGGTCCTTATCCGTAACCGCCCCACCTCTCGCCTCCTCTTATACGGTGTGGGTGGCTACAGGCTGGCTTCGGTCGGCGGTGGCAGGCCCAGGCCCAGGTGATCGACCTGCTATCTTCAAGTTTTTTTTAATCTCTGTTTTTATTAGTCTAGTACTAATTAGTGTATATGGTGCAGTTTTAGACTCTGTTTAGTAATGTTTAGTGCCTAGTTTGACTGCTACTTACATACTAGTCCAGTTCTAGATTAAATCTGACTAGGACTTGTGTAATTATTAGTGTGTTTATATTATGTAATGGATTGATAATATAAATAAAGTACCGGATTTCATCTGGGAAGAATGACATGTTCCATGTGTTTACCACATCTCATTTTTATCGAACATGTCTTTTCGATTGAGGTCTTCTCTCGCATATTAAACTTGCAAATTTTTGGATGTTTCTCCCTCATCTTATTTGGAATCACAAGGTAATGCGTTGTGATCTACTGCTCATTTGCAGAATATCCTCTCTTACTGTGAGGTCTACACTTTGTCATTCTCGACAAACGATTACCTCCAACGTGTATTCCTTATATCTGAATTGTAGCATACACAAGGTAATGGCGATGTAGCCTATTACTGTGAGATCTATGTGATCTTCAAAGTGTTATGTTCACACAATTGGGGTTGAGAATTTTTCAAGTTTAGACTTGAGTATCAATGTTTGCATTCTTATTACACAACCATGATGGTTTTTAATTTACCACCCGTAAATTAATTATCTCTGGTTTCCCATGTAGGAAAAGATGATTGCCAAAGAGTTTGAGGAGCTTGCCCTCAATGGCCACAACTACCCTACATGGGCTATGGACATCAAGATCAGTCTTGCGTCCCGTGGGATAGCGCGTGCAATACAACCCCCGGAGACTCCTCTCCCGGATGGGGCCACGCCGCTGACAGAACAGCAGAACTATGCTGCCTTATTCATCATAAGGCACCATATTCATCCAGATCTCCAGTCTGAGTATTTACAGGAGGAATCTCCTAGTACTCTGTTTCTGGCCCTCAAAACGAGGTATGAACAGCAAAAGGCGGTAGTCCTGCCCGAAGCACTCCATGATTGGACTCATCTTCGTCTTCAGGATTTCAAGTCCATCGGTGAGTACAATCATGTTGTTCATAAGATATGTTCCAAACTGCGCTTTTGTGAGAAGGAACCTACTAAGGGGGAGAAGATAGAGAAAACTTTGTCTACTATGCTCCCTTCAGATAGGATCCTCCAACAGCAATACTGTGCTCGTAACTACACTGTCTATTCCAAGCTTATTCACATGTTACTTCAGGCTGAAAAGCATGATGAGCTACTCGCTAAGAATGGCTCTCAGCGCCCAGTTGGGGCACAACCTTTACCTGAAGTTCATCTGAATGTTGCAAATAGACAAAAGTTTAATGGTACCTCTCGAGGTAAACAATCCAATTCCGAGCATAAGCGAAAGCGCAATGGGAACAGGAGATCTAGATACCCAGGCAAGGGAAAAGGCACTTCAAAGCCCAGGTTTGATAAATCTAAGTTTTGCAACAAAGTGTGGATGCTCCACGCATTCTACTGAAAAGTGCACAATGCCCAAGCATCTGGTTATGATGTACCAGCAATCTCAGGGACGCAAAGCACCTCAAGGGAAAAGGTTTGAAGCCAACTTCAACCTTCATCCGGATAGCGTAAAAGGAGTTGGTGGTTCGCACGATGTTCCTCCTGGACCAAGCAATGTCGTGGTTCCTTATCTGCCTGAGGCTACTGCTGAAATGGAGAACACGTTGATTGAGTACACTGCAAACAACGTGTTTGGCGACTTCGACTAGTCCCTCAATCTCCTTAGTGATCTACTTAATTATGTCCATTTGTGATGATTGTAATAAGAACATAAGTTTGTTGTTGTCTTTATATTGTATTGTATCAGCACATTTGATATAATAAAGATTGTATTCTATATATTACTATGAGGTTTTCTTATTGAAAATTCTTTGTTTTATATAGTTTTTTACGGGGACAATCCGATGGAAGAGGAATTATGCCTTGTGGACAGTGGTGCCACAAACTCCATACTGAGGGAGATGAAATATTTCCAAACTCTGAAAAAGACAAATGAAGATATTCTAACTATCGTTGGACGTGATACTGTGATTGTTGGTACTAGACGTGCCATATTCACCCTCCCAACCCTGATCAGTTATCGATATATCCGCACGAATGGTTTTCATATTGAAACCCATGAAGACAACAAAGAGGAGTATCTACTCTTTACTAAAGATGACGGATATGGCAAAAAGGTACATGAGAAAATTCCTTCTCTATCGTCTGGTTTGTACTATATGTACATCAAACCCCCGTGGAACATGTTTGCATACAAAGTAATTTTTTAGAATGTTAACGCATTCCAAACCTGGCATGATCGTTTAGGCCATCCTGGAATAGGGATGATGAGAAAAATTACTAGCAATTCCATTGGTCATAATTTGCTTGAGTCAAAATTTCCTCAATCTTCTGATTTTGTGTGCACATCTTGTGCCACGGGAAAGCTAATTTTGAGGCCCTCACACCTCAAAATACAAGCTGAACCACTTCAGTTCCTTGAACGTATTCAAGGAGACATTTGTGGTCCCATTCAGCCATTATCTGGACCTTTCCGGTATTTCATGGTTCTGATTGACGCATCTACACGATGGTCACATGTGTGTCTTCTATCCACACGAAACTATGCATTTGCCAAGATAATGAGGCAAGTCATTAAGTTGCAAGACCATTATCCTGAAAGTCGAATTAAATCAATTCGGATGGACAATGCTACAGAATTCTCCTCACGTGCTTTCAATGATTATTGCATGGCTTTGGGGATTGAAGTTCAGCACTATGTTCCATATGTCCATACAAAAAATGGTTTGACTGAAGCATTGATTAAGAGGATCAAACTCATTGCAAGACCTTTGTTGACGAATTGCAACTTGCCAACCTCTTGTTGGGGTCACGCTGTTTTACACGCTGCTGACTTGATACAATTGAGGTCAACTGCAATATCACAGTTCTTCCCCTCTGGAATTGGTACGTGGAAATCCTCCAAGCATTTCCCATCTGCGTAAGTTCGGATGTGCTACATACATCCCGATCTCACCACCACAGCGGACATCTATGGGCCCACACAGAAAGTTGGGGATCTATGTGGGGTACAAATCACCGTCGATTATCAAGTACCTGGAACCCCTGACTGGGGATTTGTTCACAACCCGTCACGCTGATTGCATATTTAATGAGGAACATTTTCCGGCATTAGGGGGAGATTTCAAGTACCAGAAAGAATGCCCGTAAATTGATTGGAATGCTCATGCCATTTCATCCTCTGATCCACGTACCCAAGAGATCGAACTTCAAGTTCAGAAGATCATTAATTTGCAACATCTTGCAAATAATCTGCCAGATTCATTTACTGGTTTGAAAGGTGTTACAAAATCCTTAAACCCGGCCAGAAACGCGCCAGAAAGAGTGGAGGTACCAATAAAAACCACTCAACTCTCTATTCTTAAAAAGAGGGGGAGTAGTACGGCCTTTGACCCGGAGCATGCTTCTAGCAAGCAGCAAAGGAAATCGAGGAGAAAAACCTCGGAGTCAGTAAATGCAGGACAACTCAACGTTGACAAACACCTGATGGGTAGTATACCCCCAGTGGAAGGGCAACCTCCACAACCCAGTTCCAGTGTGCACAAACTGACTGGGACATTGGAACACCCAGACTCGATCGTATTGGGAAATCACGAAGAGTCACTAGGGGTGCAGGAAATTTCCATCAACTATGTTGATTCTGGAGAATCATTTGATCGTAAGACTACGACTGTCGACATATATTTTGCTGAAAAGATTGCAGATACCCTTCTCACTGATCATGATCCAAGGTCTATCGTTGAGTGCCAAAAGCGCTCCGACTGGTCTAAATGGAAGGATGCAATCCAAGCTGAAATTGCCTCGCTTAACAAAAGAAAGGTATTCACTAAAGCAATACCTACACCTCCCAGTGTTTTCCCTATGGGATTCAAATGGGTTTTTCTCCGGAAACGGAATGAGAACAATGAGGTGGTGAGATATAAAGCAAGGCTCGTAGCACAAGGTTTCACGTAGAAACCCGACATTGATTTCACTGAAACATATTCTCCAGTAATGAGTGCAACCACTTTCCGATATCTTATATCTTTGGCAGTGCAAAATCGTCTATCTATCCAGTTGATGGACGTCGTGACCGCATATCTTTACGGGTCACTAGATTCGGACATATATATGAAGGTTCCTGATGGAATCTCTGTCCCGAATAAAAATGCAAAACGCAACATGTATTGTGTAAAGATGAATAAGTCACTATATGGCTTAAGGCAGTCGGGACGGATGTGGTACAACCGACTCAGTGAGTTCCTTCTTTGGAAAGGTTACTCCAATAGTGGTGATTGCCCATGTGTCTTCATCAAGAAGTCCTCTACAGGATTTTGCATCATTTCTGTGTATGTTGATGATCTCAACATCATCGGCAGCACACCAGACATTGATGAAGCACGCAATCATCTAAAGATGGAATTTGAGATGAAGGATTTGGGTAAAACCAAATTTTGCTTAGGTATTCAACTTGAGCATCTTCTCTCAGGAATCATGGTACACCAATCTGCCTATATCCAGAAAATATTGGAGAAATTCAGTATGGACAAATCATATCCATCTAAAACTCCCATGGTGGTTCGATCTCTAGACGTAGAGAAAAATCCGTTAAGACCAAAGGATGATGGAGAAGAGGTGTTGGGACCTGAAGTTCCATACCTTAGTACTATTGGAGCGCTTATATATCTTGCAAATTGCACAAGACCTGATATTGCATTTGCAGTGAATCTACTTGCTAGACATAGCGCAGCTCCCACCAAACGTCATTGGTCTGGAGTGAAGAATATCTTTCGATATCTCCAAGGCACAAAGGATCTTGACCTATTTTTCCAGTTCCTGAAAAATCAGGACTCTGATGTGATTGGATATGCAGATGCCGGCTATTTGTTTGATCCCCATAATGCCAGATCTCAGACCGGCTTCGTGTTCCTACATGGTGGCACTGCTATATCATGGAAGTCTTCGAAACAGACTCTGATGGCAACATCTACCAATCATTCTGAAATAATTTCATTATTTGAAGCACCATGCGAATGTGTATGGCTTCGCAGAATGATAAACCACATACAACAGTCATGTGGAATGGGTTCGATAAAATCACCTACCATTATCTATGAAGATAATGCGGCCTGTGTTGCGCAGATGCAAACAGGATACATCAAGAGTAATATCACCAAGCATATTTCTCCTAAATGGTTTTTCCCTCATAATCTTCAGAAAAGCGGGGAAATAAGCATTCTGCAAGTCAAATCATGCGACAACCTTGCTGATTTATTTACCAAGTCTCTACCAAATTCTACATTCCAGAAATGTGTTCATGGAATTGGTATGCGAAGACTTAGGGACTTGCAGGTGTCAGGGGGAGTCTCTTCTTGAGATATCCTCATTTTAATGACATCACATTATGCTATCTTTCTTTATGAGTATATGTTTCAGGATCTTATCAAAAAAAATTATGAAGAACTTTTGAAGGAGAAATTTTTGAGATGATAGAGCTTCCCGAACAATCGTGAAGATGATCTACATGGTCAAGCGTAGATTAGGGGGAGTGTTAAAAATAATTCTGTAATTAGGGGAAAATCTCCCCTTGCCCAAACCATCGTTGCGGTTTGTCCCGCAACCGACGCCTCCCTTCGATCTCCTGGAACCGACGCCCCCTCGAGGGATCGTCGTGTCTCTTCGGATCGTATAAAAGGGAGCCTGTAACCATCGATCAAGTATTCAATCACTTTCGATTCAGAACAATTTTCAACACTTGTCGACCGGCCAATGCAAAGATCATGTCACTACTCACTAGGCACTGGGTTACTTCGGATATTATTACCTCAGCCTCAAATTAGGTTGTTTAGATTTGTGTAGACACGGATGTATCGAATCGTGGCCATCCTGGACAAGGTAAGTCATAATATTACTTCACCGTATAGTATCACTAAGTATAGTAGTTAACCTCAATGCATGACTCGCGTTGCACTTATTCAAATACATAGCTGATTGGCGCAAGTACACGGATGATCTGGCTAGATGCATGAACATATTATATCCTGGATCTGCACAACTGTTAATCAATCAACAAACGATCACATTTTGGTCCACTCGCCCCATGTGAGCTGCCTGCACGGAGAGCATTGAAGCACCAGCGATGACCACGCAGGCCACGCGGCTCTGAAATTTAAGCTGCGAGACCACGAGTGGGAGGTTCCATAATGCACGGGAGATGCCATCTGCACCAATCTGGATGGAGAGGAGTTCAGTCAAGCCAGTCCAAGCAATATGTAGGGCCCGCTTAATTGGCTTTGGGCCTGCGATTTTTGGAACAAAGAGCAAATAATTTTGCTGACAGGGAAAAGAATCCAGAACAGAAAGGACCAGAGTGTTTGTAGTATATACAGTATATGTTATCACTTGGGATCTCAGAGCCAAGAATTGTATCCCGTGATCGTGACTGGGACGCAAACTCGAGGCTAGACTTCCTTTACGATCTCCAGCCACCAATCATCCTAAGTCGACGATAATGTACAAGATACAAGCTACAGGCTGCCGAAACAGGCAAGAAAATCCCATGACGGGTCCTACCAAAACATCTTATATTTAGGTACTATATACATACCACTTATCATCTACTCCCTCCGTCCCATAACATAAGATGGGACGGATGGAGTACTTCCTCACTATAATAAAGGAAAAACATCTTTTTTTCCTCTGATAATACTACAAAGCGACTCCCCATAAAAAAAACACAAAGCAACTCCTCTGAATCTTCACCGGGTTAAGCTAATAAAGACACCAAATATAAATCTGGCTGTTCCCAGATGGAAAGATTAAAAGTAGGGCAATACTTACTGGACCAGCTAAACGGTAGTTACCTCCATTGCATATTTCCATAACACTAACTGAAAAAAAAATGTAGGTGACTAACCGAATGCCACTCTTTCTTAGAATACTTGCCTAGCAAGTGTTGTTCTTGGCAATGGCTCATAAAATAGTGGCTACAACTGTAGCATGAAGGATGCAACTGTGTCAACATGTGCCGACTGATTGTATACCAAGACAACTACAGGCAAACAGTTGAAAAGAAACAGGCCACAATAATGTGCTTGTTGTGTAGCATTCAGAGATCCAGAAACGTGCCAACAAAGACGCCCGATTGGTAGCGTATGTTAGCAAGGAGGGTAGCGTATGTTAGCAAGGAAGCAACAAAAGTTATGTCATACTATTTGGCAAGATCAAGAAACAATACGACTATGATACTATCATCTAATATCACAGGTCAAGCAAAACACTCCTTGAATGCTCCTAGGCCCACAAGTCATTGACATAGAGTGACCCACATGTCACAGGCACACGGGATGGTTTTTCAACTTTGTAGGGCCATAAAAGGATTTAGCCCTTATCTCTTGCAAACATGCAGCAAAAGAGTGGGTTAATGGAATTTGGGTCACAGGCACACGGCATTTACTAGCAATGATAACTAGGCCTCCTGTTGAAGATGCTCAGAGCATGGTATCTGTCATCTGATGGCCATGGCAGAAGCATCACCTCTGTTCAATCTATCAAGGCGAAATGATTCTTCATCTCCTATCAAAGGAGGGATATTCCATGTGCCATACGCATCGCCTGATATTTTTCCACCTACAAGAAGATGACACAAATGACCGCATTTATGCTTTAGCACTCCAGGAATTTTTTTAAAAAGATCAACCAAATCAGATGAAGATACTAATTATCAGTATATCTTCAAACCAAAGAAAGAAGGCATACCTTCCTTTGTAGCCTCCTCACATCTTCTCCAGTAACTTCTTGAGATGCTAGGGTCCAATTTCTTTGAGAAGCTCTCATATTTTTCCTCAGCTTCACCGATGCACTTGGCCTATACGTACAGCAGCCATTCGCAGAACCAATTACCATTAGACTTATAAAAAGATAAAAGCTAAGATCTAGTAAAGCTTATCTGCAAATATGTAATTTAAACATATAATAGAGCAATTTCCATAAGCCAGAGCTATTACAATGTAAATAATTCAAAATCATAAGATTTTGCACCTACTTTCAACTACCAAGTTTATCATTAGATTTGCGAATATCTCAAGAATTCACATGAGGCTAACCAGATGCTCTCCATGCCACACATAAACACTTCTCCCAGTGCAATAACTCGTGCATTGAGGTTAATAGTTTTAGTTTGTACAAGGTTAGTACTTACGTAAATAAAAAAACATCAGTAAACTAAGTGTGAGATACTTGGAATTAAAGAAACTCGCATTTTATAAGCGTTGACTGAGAATAGAGAGCACCAGAAAAATTAGGAATACATCAGTGACATTATATCAAATAATATGCCATGAAGTAAAAGGCACAGATAATTTCTTACGCACCAACATCTTTGGTGCATCTAAAGGTCCATATATCGCAGCAAACATGCGGAGGATGTTAAAAGTATTGTTAACCACATCATCCTGCAACACATAATTTAACTAGTTAATGGTTAGATATGAAGAAATGCGCGCATGATTTTTTTAGTGACAATGTAGTTAGCAACACGTACCTCATAATCATACCTGCAATATAGCTAAAACAAGTCAGTGGTGAAACAACTGTTTTCACTGATGCTGTACAGAGAAGGAACTTCTCTAAATATCAAGAAGGTGACTCATAACTTTATTGTAATTGGATTTCCATTTAGTTAGGTCATTACATTAGATTGCACCACAACTTCGTAACCAAAGTCAAAAGTTCATTCATGAAAAGACTTTATTTTCAAGTCCAACATATAGCACATCATTTTCAAGACAGTTACAGGTTTTGCACAGTTCTTCTTACACACATACACTACCTCCCTAGAGCATTCAATCAAGCAGATCAGATGTGCTAGATATTCTTTAAGGACATGAACTGCACCATTCTATGTAAAAACTAGAGACTACACCATTGCACTTGTGCATGGAAGACTATGATTTAGAGTATACTCACAGGTCATCACATATCTCAACTAAAAATTCTGAGACAGACAAGAACTCCATGTGCAAGTCATTGACCTAGAAATAATCAAAGAAAAGGTCTGGTTGACAATAGCTGGCAATCGATAAGGCAACAAAGACAAAGATGTATATACCTGCTGACCAGTAAGCCGATACATCATCAGATTAAGAACTCGATAGTCAAAAGATTTGAGATGGATTGCTTCCATAACATCTTCGATAGATATCTATAGAGAAAATTTTGTAGGAACTATTTTCAGTTCGACAAGATATATGTTATCTGCGGCAGAAATGTTTGGTTGCAAAAAATATTTTTGATGTTTAAGCATTTGTCACTTCACATTTTTGTGCACAAGCTGGGACGCTCTTATATGGCTATATCTATTCCCATTAGAGCGTAATACTTAACATCTGGCCTTTGCTCTTTCATGTTTCAATATTACATACTTCAGTGTATCCATAGATCAGCAAATATGATTGAATATAACATATGATCTAAGAAGCAGCTCTAGTTACCTTATCCTTTCTTGATAATGCTTGACAAAGCTTCCTCTCTAGAGACCAATACTGGATGCCAGATTTGAGTTCATTTCGCAATCTAAAACATGGGAAATATAGGGCTAATTCAATCAGGTATGGAGAATATTTTACATGTTTACAAGGGCATCGAGCAGAAAGTTCCCAACTGATCTGTCATTAACCCCTGGCATTGAAGAAGATTATCAAGGGGGTCAAGCATGTCAGACAAGGACATCTGACTAGAACCTTGTATTTTCCTTTCCAATACCTGCATTGGTAATAAATGGAAAATAAGAATAAAAAAATAACAGTAAATAACTAAATGAGAAAGTCAATGTACACATAATAATCTAAGATTTAAGTTGATCATGTCACGTATCATGTTCCGCAAGATAACTAAATCAAAAGTCCAAATCTTACTGTTGAAGAAGAGTTGTTCTCTGGAACTAATAGCAAACTGTCTTCATTTGAAGCATCTAACTGCAACAAGAAAGATTTTAGTTTGCCTAATGAAAAAAAAACATATGGAGAACTGTGAAGCACATTTCAGCAAAAACCTGGTATATGTAGCTCTCTGTAAAAGAAAGGAAAGGAAGAAACTTGAAAACAGAGTGTGGTCTGTTAACATCCAAACCATGAAATATGAAGTATGACCTGCACTGCCATTTCAAGAAAAATAAAGTCAAGAATATGAGCATTCTATGTAACATCTATAAGGACATTTTCATAAGAAACAAAAGTATAAAAACGTGCTTGCATGAGAACAACCAAAGGTGTAGACATCTCACTGATATAGTTTCTGAGTGAAATTCTTAAACAGTGTGATTAAAGAATAAGCAAAATGTACTCCATGTCAAATTGTCTTATTTTGATATGAAACCTAATGTCCATAAGTGAGTTCAATGTTTTTCTTCCACAAGTAAAATCATGAGAACGTTGAAAAAAGAAGGCAATAGGAGCAGAGTCTTAGAGAAGCACAGGGCAACTAAGGTTGTCACAAGTATCAAAGAGTACGCACAAAATCTTCAAGCGTGGAATTGGCTCTCATCATTGCATCGAATCCAATCATAGGCGCATCCTGAATGGTTAATTTCTCGCCATCCGTCTTGAACTTCTTAGTTGGCTGGCTCGATAAGATATATCTTGATCAGATCATTAAAGGACATAATCTCTACAGAGTGCCAGTGCCAGTTAACAACAAATTTGCTTAGTTCACTTACAAGGTAAAATGGGAATAATACTTACTTCATCTTCCCTATTATTAGTACCTTCCAGACTGGCTAGACGTTGCACTTCTTTGAGAGTATCAGAATTAACCTTGAAACAATTATCAATATCAATTCAGTATGGCAAACATTTGAAAATAAGCAATTCAACATGTAGCAATGGGTCACTAAGATTACCTCTCTCAAAAGCTCAGAGATTAATACGACCTTCTTCTCAATGGCAAGTGAATCAAACGGCTGCGCCTACATGCACAAAATGAAGAGGACCCAAATCATGAACACTGAAATGCATTCAGTCTGCTATAATTCAACTATCACAGGAACCTTTCAAATGTCAGCAAGAGATAGTGAATTTAACACAGAGATAGGAAAAGGCAAGGCATGCAAATCAATTGAAAACATATTTTAATGATCATGATCATAAAAGGAATGAAGCCTACAAGGGATCTCTTGCTTATCTAGCAAAAAAAAACTTATAAAAGGGATCTCTCCCCGATTTATTAATGAAACCTAGAGGTTCAGAACATAAGCGATACCGAAATAGGCTTTCGCCCTGCTTTATAGATAAAGCAAACTGCCAAACAACCAGTTCAACACAACGACAGGATACAACACACACACACACCAAGTCTCAAACATAAACGATACCCAAACCAGGTTTGACAGAAAATGAAGAAAGGAAATCGTGCTACAGGCCTGCCAGACCTAGCAAACTGCAGATCTAAACATCACAAAAGACAGCAATAGAACCATTCGATGTGCAAGAGTCATGTTTTCCCTAGTTGTAGGATCCCACTCCACCTCACATATTTGAAGCTACAGTCATTGCTTCTGATCCAACAAGCACATGTAAGCATCATACTGACCGAGAATTAGACCAATGGCGAGTAGATAAGAGCTGTTGAAAGTTGGATGGCCTTTAGTCATATATATCTCTACTCTCTACTCTTATAAAAAACAGAGTTGGTGATGATGGTGTGCCTGCCATCCTGCAATATAGGCCGTCCGATTTATATCTGACGGATAGGAAGGAAACTATGGCAATTTTGCAAAAAGATACCCACACCCCTCTCCACATTTGCAAATAAGGTCTTTCCTCGTTCATCATTTTCTCCCACAAGATAAACTACTCATACAAATGCATCTTGATGTTCCGTGCAACGCATGGGCATCTTGCTAGTTAAATAATAAGTCTTGGATAAATCTCGAAGGCCCATTTGTGCTTTCATGACATGGTGGGAAGTTTAGTCCGACCACAGGAGTGGAGGAGAGTTGGGACGGAACTCTCTTCCACGTCTCACTGGAGCATGAGAAAAGGAGTGTTACATGCGCGCTCGGCGCTCCTCCTCCACCACCCACCTCGCCCCGCTCGCGACGTGTTTCGTGAACGAGTCGAGCTCAGACCTATGTCATGTGTGCACTTTATCTTTGCCTGTTGGAAAAGGATAATTAATTGCTAAGTAATTACGAGTCATTAGGTTTTAGGGAGGTGGTTTGTTCATCCCGCTTTTACTACTTATAGTATGTTCATAAATATGTCTGTTCTATGTCTGGTACGCACTCGCGTGATTAGCTTACAATATGAGATTAATACTGTTAGCACTGTCGTCATATAATTTACTTATGGATTAAATTAATCAGAAAATTGCTACTATACCCGACAAGGAGAAATTGGATCTTCAGTTCACCCGAAAATGCAGTCAATCAAGCGCACACATAACTTACGGATCTGAAGTGACTGGATTCGTGAACACGGCGGAAGAGAAAGGGGCGAAGTGCCTAGGCAAACGATACCAGGAAGAGGAGGAAGTGGGCGAGGAAGCGGTCCCCGCCGCCGCTGCCGTCGGAGTCGGAGAGGCCGCGGGAGCCCATGAGGGAGAGCACTCTCTGCACCTTCTCTAGCTCCAGCAGCGCCTCCATTGCTTGGTGCCGTGCTTCCGCTCGATCTTGGTTTGGTTTCAGTTTCGATTTCAGGGTTGTGCGAGTGAATTCACTGGAACTTTTTTTTTTTTTTTTGAGGGGAAGAATTCACTGGAACTGAAAGGAGGAAAAGATGGAAACGAGAAGGCTCGGCCCTGACTGGAAATAAGCTGGTCCAGATGGGCTGGGCCAGTTCTATCCGGCCGGCAGGCTTTAAGCACCAGGGAGGGAAAACCGGCGCTCACGCGCACCACTCGTGGGCCGCCCATTATGGAGCAGCACCGGTTTTCCATGGTGTTCTCTGGTCGCGGTTGACAGGCCGGTTGGGGTTAACCGGTCAATTCTTGACCGGTTGACCACTGACAATTGACTTTTGTGAAAATTGTATGACTTTTTTTTAAAAAAAAGACAAAAAATGGTTCCGCAAATTCGAGAAATTTCACAGGTTCAAAAAAGTTAACGAATTTAAAAAAAAGCATCTGTTTTAAAAAATAGGAAAAATATTATCAATTTTAAAAAAAACTTCACAAAAACTAAAAAACGATTTTGAAAAAAATCCCAAATTTGGAAAAAATATTGAGTTTAAAAATCACAAGTTTGAAAAAATATCAATTTTGGAAAAAATATCAATTTTGGAAATATTTCATACATTTTATAAAAATATAAAAGAAAACAAAAAATAAAAATAAGAAAACAAAAGGAAAAAACAAACAAAACCGGTCCCAAAAAAATATGGCTGGGAAGCTTCCCAAATTCAGAAAGAGCTCTCTCCCGTTGCACCCCTTAGATGGGTCGGCCCGACCGGAACGCCTTCAACACCGGTTAGCTGACATAGAAGGTGCCAAATAGGATTCAAGAGTGCTATTGTAGCTAATGCAGAATGATGTGTCTGGTTGTTGGTTGACGCCAAGGTTGTATGTCACTCCTACTTGATTCCTAATATGAATCGCCTACTAGCAACAATAGCGAGTCGGCCCATTTTAGCATGGGTGCTCGCTGTGGCCGTAGGTTTGCTTTGTTCTGGCTTATAGCGGTCACTCTAGGGTTCACTCACTTTGGGTTTTTTGTTTTTTCTTTGCTTTTTCTCACTGGTTTCATCGATTCTTACCTTGGTTTCTTTGTTTTCTCAATGGCTTTTTTTTGGTTTTCTTCCTTTGTTCGCTATACTTTGGCTTTCTTTGTTTCCTTTTTGGTTTTCTTCATTTTCTTCACTTTTCCTTGCTTTTCTTTCAGTTTCTTTGTCGCTTTATTTGGTTCCTTTTTCAAAGCATGTCTATTTTTTTTCTTAGTACATAATGTACATTTTTAGAGCACACATGATATATTTTTTTGATAGACGCCTGGACATTTCTTATAACATTCTCCTCACCTAATTCCTGTCCTGGTGGTGTTTCTAGCGTCATCGGCGGACATGTGGAGGTTTGTCTCCGGTGGATCCCGTTTGATTCGATCGGTGTTTGTCTTCGATGGATCCACGTGGATCTGGTCTTTGTTCGTGTGTTTACAGGTTAGATCATTCCGATCTAAACTTCTCTTCAACGGTGGCGGTTGTTGTTTTGGTGCGCTGGTCCTATAGGGCCTTAGCATGATGACTTTCCGACTGTCTACTATAACAAATTTTGCATGGCTCCTGGGAGGGAGGGCCGATGAATGCGGCGTGCCTTCGGCTCGCTTCAGTGATTGTAATCGTCGCTAGGTGGCCTACGGATTTGGGTGTAATTTTTATTATTTCTGGTTTCATTGTACTATCATGATTGATGATGAATAGATTGAAAGTTTTCTTGCAAAAAAAGAATGAACCAAACTCCAAGTGATGGTTACTTTTATATGCTAGAGTCCACGTCACATGAGGAACTCTAAGACAAGAATTTCGGGACGGAGGAGTATATTGTAGCATCTAGATCTTCTTTTCACCTTGTGTAGTTTCATCCTTCAAAAAAGAGAGGCTCAAATTATGAAGCTCACAATCTAGCTAGGTTTGCTTCTTCTTCTTTCCTTTGTGAGGGAGGATTGCTTCTTCTTTAGATAAGGGTACACACATGATGCAGAAAACTCTCTCTAGAAAAAACTAGTGCGGAAAATATACTCCTCCTACTACTACCACCGAGCTGAAAAACTTGAGAACAGACTTAAGAATTTTTTTAAGAAAATTATTATTATTAACAAATTTGGAAAATGTATGCCTGAATTCGTAAATTTAGAAGTATGACCCCGTCGGCCTCACTAAAGATGAAAAGTCATTCTACGGTCTCGCTTAAACTAAAAAGGCACTCTTGGTCTCGCTTAGGCCGAAGAGTAGCACAACTGGGCTACCAGGCCGAAGTTACATGGCCGTCGGCTTAAACCAGGCCGAAGTGCACTATTCGGCTTTCCCGTGACCGAAGAGTCCTTTTCTTCTTCCCACCCTTAAACAATTTAGCGTTTCCGCTCTTTTGAAAACATTTACATATTTTTTAAATATTTAGTTTGCTAATTTTATTAAATAAACATGCAAAAAATGCATCTTACATAACAAATATTCACGTATATACACAAACATGTTCATCATGTATTTGAAAATTTTCACCGCATAGCCAAAAAAGTTTCATCACGTATTCAGAAAAAAAATGTTCATTGCATATCCAAAAATTGTTCACCGTATCATAAGGAATGGTTGTCGCATATTTGAAAAATATTGATCACGTATTTGGTAAAATGCTTGTCATATACTCACAAAATGCTCATCATATGCAAAAAAAGTGTTCATTATAATAAAAAAAAGTGTTCATCATGTATTTATGGAATGTTAGCCGCATATTAAAAAATGTTCATCATGTACTAAAAATGTTCATCATGTACTAAGAAAAAGGTTCAACCTGTATTAAAAGAATGCCATCGAACACTAAAAATATATCATCGTGTATTTGATAAAATGTTAATCTTGTAACCTGAAAATGTCCATCGTGTTTTAAGAAAATGTTTAACCTGTATTCAGAAAACATTATCGTGTATAAAAAATATACTCATCGTGTATTTCAAAAATATATAATCATGTACTAAAAAATATTCATCTTGTATTAAGAAATATTTCAAACCGTATTAAAAAATGTCATTGTACATTAAAATAATATTAATCAAATGGAGGGAGAACAAACAACGCGATGTCACACAAGAATAATATTACTACTGAACGAGCAAACTAAATATTTAAAAATACAAAAAAAGCAGGAGCACTAGATTGGTTGACTGCGGGAAGATAGGTGGACGAAGGGGAAAAAAGACTCTTCAATCATGTAAAAGCCGAAGAGTGCACTTCGGACTAGTTTAGGCTGACGGACATGCAACTTCGGCCCAACAAAAAATGAAGAGTTATTCGGCCTAGTTCTGCCACTCTTTCAGTCTAAGCGAAATCAAAGAGTGCCTTTTCGGCCTAAGCGATAGTGCCTTTTCGGCTTGAGTGAGGCCGACGGGGTCATACTTTTCAAATTTACGGACTAGGGCACACATTTTCCGAATTTGTTAAAAAAATAATATTATTTTATAAAAAAAAAACCAGACTTAAACTCTGACTAGTTCTCTCGACGACAAGTACTGCTTCCCCGTGCACAGGTTTCTAGGAACGATAATGTACTCGGAAACAAACGAACACACGATTGGTATGTATGCGAAGAATCTTCCAGGGTCTGACGTCCGGTTGGGGCTGGCCAAGTCCAACACCTGAAGTAGGAGCACGCCATGCGCGTGCGTGAGACCGGACACTGCCGAACCATCTACTACAGTCTACAGGTTTCTGAAACGACCGTGCGCGTATGATTGGTAGCTTCCGTGCTGTCGACACCGGAAGTTTCAGCTGCCAAGTGCCAACATGGCTCACCTCACCGTCTACTCGATGCATGGTGATCTGATGAGTTGTGTGTTGACGAGTTCTGGGTCTTTATGCGTGTGTTGCCTTTCAATCATGCCAACACCATCATTTACGGTGATCGCAGGCTGACCAACATGATAGGAGAAATTATCATAGCAAGGCGAGTTGTCTGACAAGTTCTGATCGAAAATCTGAGGCCTATTTTTCTCGAGAAGGAAGGACAGGCTCAACATGACATGAGATAGACCATGTTCTAGAGATTGCCATGTTTGAGCAAACTCCGATCCTCGATGGATCTATTTAAGTGGGTCTACTTCTGACACTGACACCTAAATTGTTGGCTTGTGGTTCCGAGAATCACATGGATGCTCTTTTATTTTCCACTCGCGGGTCAACTGACCCTCATGCCCTCATCTGACATGTAGTATAACCGTTGTGAAAATGAAACGTTCAGGTCGACCGAACCCAGGACTTCCGCTGCCGTGGATCCTGAAATTTCAACGCGTCGAGCACCATCGCATGCGCATGCACATGCACATGTTTTTGGCCAAGGTTTCACTGGCAATGTCAAAAGTGGAAAGACGTAAACGACATACTACTATACTTGTATGTTAATTAAGGTCCGGCTACAAGTAGTACGTGGTTATGCACTGATAACTGCTCACACTATGACATGCCGATTTGGTTATGATCCGATCCCTTGCCCTTAACGAGGAGGAGGGTTCCACCTGTGATCAATTTTTCCATCATGGTTGACGCTGTGCCGGCAAATTAACCCTTGTCCACTCCACACCTAGAAAGAGGAGCGAGTCACGACTTTCCCGTTCAGCGCTACGGTTGGAATCGCCCTACCCGGAGCTTCACGTACGTCGTCGGTCGTTGGTGGCCTCGAGATCCATCCACAGTTTTACTCTAGCTCGGGTCGAATCTGTCCAAAGTCTACAATTTCACGGCTTCTCACACTAGTGCTACTCTAGATTAGAGCCATCACGTCAGATTGTTGGGGCATTGATCTTGAGATGACATAGCATGTCATCCACTCCACCGTCCACCGCCACTGCACTAGAAAAGCGACGTCTGCGGTTGGAGTGGGGTATCGCGTCGGAGATGCTGTAATAACACCGGAGCGGCCTGAGAGAGAATGGTCGTACGCCGATCCATGGAGTCGCCGCAGCACAAGGGCCAGCGTGCCAAGGTTGACCCACCAAATCCCAGCACCGGAGCAAACATTGTACGCGGCTCTTGCCATACGCGAGACCAGAATTTTCCGACGGCCCCCACCGAATCAACCCAGTCATTCAGTCAGCGGCAGAAACTTTCGAGTCAGAACTCAGAAAGAGAATGGTCGTACGCCGATCCATGGAGTCGCCGCAGCACAAGGGCCAGCGTGCCAAGGTTGACCCACCAAATCCCAGCACCGGAGCAAACATTGTACGCGGCTCTTGCCATACGCGAGACCAGAATTTTCCGACGGCCCCCACCGAATCAACCCAGTCATTCAGTCAGCGGCAGAAACTTTCGAGTCAGAACTCAGAACCCGAACAAACCGCACCCATGCACGACGCTTGGCGCAACAAGCCCCACTACTCCACGCGCCGGTCGGCGCCGGCCCGCCCCACGCCCCACGACCCACGACCGCCATTTGCGGCCTCGCCCGCGCCACACGACTTAACTAATCCGACAAGAGCCTCCCGATCAGCGGTGCAGAGCAATATACTACAGCTCCAAGAACTCACTCTCTTTCCGTTGTTAACCCACGACCTCAATCCTCCCCTAATCCAACCAGCGAGCACGACTATTAATCGCGCCCATGTTGCACCGGGCCTTCTTCTAAAATCCGGTTCCCCTGCCACCACTGCCACTGCCACGTCAATTCTTTTTCCTCGGCCCGCGCGCCGCCCGCGTGCCCGCCCGCCCGGGATGCTCTCCTCCATGCCGAGGTGAGCACCCCACTCGGCGGCCATGCGCGCCCCTCCCTCGCCGCCTCAATAAGATCCTTCTTTCGCGCGGCTCCATTCTTTTACTACTGTTTGACTGCAATAGTGTAGTATTTAGTACGTTCCGCGATTCGGGTTCCATGAGCTGGGATTCTCCGCCGTGCAGATCCGGGTCCTTCGAGGCGGGGCTCAGGGCGTCCTCCTCCTCGTCCGTTACGCTCTCCTCCACCCCCAACCCCAAGCCCTCCCCTCGGTTCCACCGCAGCCGCTCCACCGCCGGCGCCTCCAAGGCGCCCCCCTCCCCGGAGGTACGTACCGGCCCTCGCCAATTCATTTCCCCCTTACGTTACCTTCCAAGCCTTTGTCGTAGCCTGATCGCAGGCTTTATTTGCGCTCTGTTTTTAACGGTGGTTCTTGGGCAGAAACGTCGCGGCATCACCGGCGGCGGAGGCGCGATGCCGACGCCCACGCCGGCGCAGCAGCGGGTGGCGCAGCTGGAGGAGGAGCTCAAGAAAGAGCGGGGTGACAAGGATCGGGTGGTGCAGCTCGAGGAGGAGCTGAGGAGCGAGCGGGAGGACAAGGCGCGGGCGGTGGAGGAGCTCGACCAGCTCAGGAGGAGGGATGGCGGCGCGGAGAAGGCGCGGGTTTTGGAGCGGGAGGTGGAGAGGGCCAAGGAGTCGGAGCGCAAGATGCTCGAGTCCCTCATATACCAGACCAAGCAGCTGGAGCAGACCAAGATCAGCCTGGAGGAGGCCAAGCTGGAGATGGCCGCGCTGCAGCAGAGCAACCGGAGCCTCGAGGCCCGGCGCGGCGTCATGGACCAGCGGAGCGTCAAGGACCTCATGTTCGGCGGCGCGGACGACGAGATCAGGGCCCTGCGCGGTGAGCTCCGGGCGGCCATGCAGGGGGAGGAGCGGAGCCGGAAGGCGCTGGACGACCTTTCCCTCGCGCTCTCCGACGTCACCATGGAGGCCAAGCAGGTCAAGCGCTGGCTCTCCGACACGCAGGCCGAGCTGGAGGCCGCCAATGCCGAGGCCGCGCGGCTGCGCGGGGAGCTGGCCGCCGCCGAGACGCGGCTGCGGGAGCAGCACCGCTGCAGGATCGAGGCCGAGGAGTCGGCGGGCGCGTGGGGCGACAAGGAGCGCGTGTTCCTCGACTGCGTGCGCGCCGCCGAGGAGGAGGTGAACCTGGCGCGCCAGGAGAACACCAAGCTGCTGGAGTCGCAGCGCGTGATCCGCGACGAGAACGCGCGCCTCCGCGACATCCTCAAGCAGGCCGTCGGCGAGGCCAACATCGTCAAAGAATCCCTCGAGCTTGCCCGGGCCGAGAACGCGCGGCTCAACGACGTGGTCGCCGAGAAGGAGAGCGCGCTGCAGAGCCTCCGGCAGGAGTACGAGTGCATCAAGGTCAGCGAGGCCGCCGCGCAGGGCAGCCTCAAGGAGCTCAGCACCCCCGTGTCGTCGGCCACGACCGCGCCCGCGGCGCCGGAGTGCGGCTTCGACCAGCAGCACCTGCCCAACGGGCGCCTCGTCGCCAGCGCCAAGGGGACGCCGGAGACGGCGTCGCGGCGCTGGATGACGGAGAAGCCCAGGACACCGGGCGGGCGGAGCTACTCGATCGGCGAGCCGGGCAAGTTCAAGGGCGTGGGCTACTCGCAGTCGGCGAGGATGGGGAGCCTGAACCCCAAGGACCGGATGTTCGCGTCGCTCAGCAACATGGCCGACCTCAAGTCGGCCGCGGCGGACGCGGCCATGGACGACTACGACGACGACGACGAGTTCGACCACATCGACGAGAGCCACTACGTGGGCATGGAGCACTCCATGAGCGGCAAGAAGAAGCGGCCGATCCTTCGCAAGTTCGGGGATCTCTTCAGGCGGAAAAGCTTCTACAAGGCGAATTTGGCGCCAGTGCACACTTGAATTTGATCGCCCCATTGTAATGTAATGCATCATGTAGTTTTGATTTGTTCATCTAAATACTTACACGACCAATGAGATGTTCTTGCATCTATCTAACTGTTTCCTTCTTTTTGCGCTGAAATTTGGAACGGTTTGTAAAGTCGCTATCACTTGTCCGACTGACACTTTTTAGGCTGAAAGATGAAGAGATTGATGTTTCACATGTCTGATGTACATGCTGGTTGAAAAGATGGCATTTGAAGGGGACACAGTGATGCGATTGGAAGAAGGTGCAGCCCCTGACAAGTCGTAACGTGTTTTTTTTCCTTCTACACGTGAGTTTCTAGAAGCACGAAGGCAAGTCAAATCTCGCCATTTGTCAGTGGCTTAGTGAAGGCAAGTCAAATTTCGCCATTTGTCAGGTGGTTCAGTGCAGGTGCTGTTTACAGTAGTAGTATACCTGATGTTGTTCGTTGGTCAGAAGAAGAATGGACACTGGAACATGATCGGAGCCTTCCTTCCACGTGACAGACATGGCTTTGGAATACATTTTGCCATTCTGGCACCATTATTTTTCCTTCGGTTTGCATGTAATGTCAACATTGCCTGTGTGCATCTTAATTATATAGAGGTCAGGTGTAATTTTTAAAAAAATTAAGTAATCAAGCACCTCTTTTCGAAAAAATGTAATGTCAACAAAATGAACGCATACCAGAAAAAGGTCTCGTTGAATTGTCACTTCTTTACATCTTCCTGATGCCTCCGAGTTCAGCACTCTTACTAGTCCACCCTCTGAATTGTCGCTTCTTTACATCTTCGTTGTTCTCTCTGACTTTAATCTGGATTCACTCGTGTGGTAGCCTCATACAATTTCACATCAAAGGACAAGCAAAACTGTGAGTTATTTACCCAAAACCATCATATTTTGGGCTAGGATAATGATTTGGTACCACAATTGAACCAGGGCACAAAAAATGTGTAACGCGAAGCACTGATGCTTAAATTTGATCGTGGAAACAGCGAAACCGACAGATGGGGTCCGCCCATCGGGACAACGTGGCATGCCAATCTGGACAATTCGCTAAGGTGAATGTAGGTCCCATCTGTCATACTCACACACCTCCTTTCTCATCTCTATCTTTCTCTCTCTCTCTCCAATCAGCCACACAGAGGACGCCGCCGGTGGCCACGCTCAGGCCGGACCCATGCTGCCTCCACTGCATGGTCGGCCACCACGGCCATCCCCGTCGGCAGCCGACGCCTGACGAGCCGCTCTACCCCGACCATCAACCTTCTCCTCTCATCCAGGGCGCTTTGGTGATGCGTGCCTCGCTGTAACGCCCTCGATGCGGCTATATCTCCCACGTGTCGAAGTACGACTTAGAGGCATAACCGCATTGAAAGCAATGGAACAAGTGAGGTAATCTTCGCACAACCCATGTAATACATAAGGGAAGGAGATACATAGTTGGCTTACAATCGCCACTTCACACAATTACATGAATAAAGCATTACAACATCCAAATACAATCAAGGCCCGACTACGGAACCAAAATAAAAGAAGAACCCCAAATGCGACAAGGTCCCCGATCGACCCCAACTGGGCTCCACTACTGATCAACTAGAACGAAACAACATAAAAGACAAGATCTTCATTGAGCTCCTCCTGAGCTTGGTTGCGTCACCTGCTCGGTAACATCGGCACCTGCAAACTGGTTTTGGAAGTATCTGTGAGTCACGGGGACTCAACAATCTCACCCCCTCGCGATCAAGACTATTTAAGCTTATAGGTAGGGTAAAAGGTATGAGGTGGAGCTATAGCAAGCGACTAGCTTATATGGTGGCTAACATACGCAAATTAGAGCGAGAAGAGAAGGCAAAAGCACGGTCGAGAATTTATGATCAAGAAATGATCCTAAAACGACCTACGTCAAGCATAACTCCAACATCGTGTTCACTTCCCGGACTCCGCCGGGAAGAGACCATCGCGGTTACACACGCGGTTGATGTATTTTAATTAAGGTCAACTTCAGGTTTTCTACAACCGGACATTAACAAATTCCCATCTGCTCATAACCGCGGGCACGGCTTTCGAAAGTTCAAATCCCTGCAGGGGTGTCCCAACTTAGCCCATCACAAGCTCTCACAGTCAACGAAGGATATTCCTTCTAGCGGGAAGACCCGATCAGACTCGGAATCCCGGTTACAAGACATTTCGACAAAGATAAAACAAATCCAGCAACCCCGCCCGAATGTGCCGACAAATCCCGATAGGAGCTGCACATATCTCGTTCTCAAAGCACACTCAGATGAGCTCTCCATACAACTAAAACCAAACCTCGAGTTTCCCCGAGGGGGCGTTGCACAGGACTCCAGTTTGGACCAACACTCAGAGGAGCACTGGTCCGGGAGGGTTAAAATAATGATGACCCTTGAGTCTGCAGAACCCAAGAGAAAGAAAAAGGCTAGGTGGCGAATGGTAAAACCAATGTTGGGCATTGCTGGAGGAGTTTTATTCAAGGCGAACTGTCAAGGGGTTCCCATTATTACCCAACCGCGTAAGGAACGCAAAATCCGGGAACATAACACCGATATGACGGAAACTAGGGCGGCAAGAGTGGAACAAAACACCAGGCATAAGGCCGAGCCTTCCACCCTTTACCAAGTATATAGATGCATTAATTAAATAAGATATATTGTGATATCCCAACAAGTAAACATGTTCCAACAAGGAACAAACTTCA
>NW_024115191.1:0-15037 GCF_003073215.2 Triticum urartu | reverse complement strand
GTCGCCCCCGCTCCGCGGTCGCCGTCGTCCATCAATTTCGTGGCCAGAGACCACCCCAAGCCCCACCACCTTGTCTGGGAGCTCCGGAATGCCTCCCCGAGAAACCCTACTGGAGTACTTGGACCCAGACATCCAGAATCGGCGGCGCTGCGGTCGTCTTCTCCACCTCCGACCACACACCACCGCGCCTTGATATCCCGCTCTGGTGAATCTTCGCGCCTCGCCTCTAGTCCCTAGGCTTCGACACGTCCTCCTGATGCCTCCGCCTCCAGCGCCGACAAGCTATGGGTCCCCAAGCTGTCTTCCCCGCCTCACCATGCTCTGTCGGCCACTGCCGCTGACGAGGACGTTGCTCCAGTGTTACCTCGTCGCGTCCGAGCACGCATACGTGCTCAAGGTGAGCCCTCCCTCGCATTCCCCGTGCCACAGCGTGTTCAGTGACCACAAGATGAATGCACGGAAGGTGCTCGACGGAATGCCAATAGATAGAATGTTGTGAAGAAGATGACCCTCTAGTCATTGACAGGTGGGACCCACGTCTCATTTGCCACATCACTCGGTCAAAGTTTTTGATCGTCGCCACGTCAGCCCGACCAGTGGGGCCAACTTGTCAGTTTCACTGTTTTCGTGAGCTTATCAGATAATCAGTGCTCGGTGTTACGCATTAGTATACCTGGCCATACCTCGGGCCGGGCCTAGCCAAGCCCGACGCAAAAAACCCAGGCCCGGGCCCGGCCCGGCCTGGCCATCGGGCCTGTTTTCTGGCCCGAGCCCGGCCCAAACATGTAAAAGCCCGTCGGGCTCCGGGCCGGCCCGGCCCGACCTTCAGAAAAGTGCAAAAACGATGGGCCCGGCCCAGCCCGGCCATCAGGCTCAAAATCTAGGCCCGAGCCCGGCCTGGGAGCAGCGTCGGGCCGGGCTGGCCGGGCCGGGCTTCCCATGGCGAGGTATACGCATTAGGCACAGAACCGGTAGTTTTTTGTTACTCTAGTCCCAAGTGTGATGGTTTTGGATAAATAACTTTAAAAATGCGGACGTGCAAAATGGCATGCTTTGCTGGCTCGCCAGCTCGACCTTTTAGTTCATCACAAGTTACCCATCGGTGCAATCCATGATCTTCTATCAGAAAAAAAAAACTCCACGGTCTTCTTCTTTGGAGTATGAATTTTTGGTTGCAAACATATAGTACATCGGAGGTTTTCAATCGAACCTTCTAAACCAAGCATCATTGTGGTGTCGGTGCTAACTTCTGCTTTGACAGTAAGCATGATAACGGTCACGCGAGTAATTACAGACTGTGCACTCCCAAACCTGAGTGAACTCTCCGCGTACGTAAACTGAGCTCCACGCCGCGGCTTCAGTGCTTTGCACATCATGACGGTAGATACGATTCCTTTGTCAGTTACTTAGTGCTTGCGAACGGAGCTTCACGGTTGGGCGGTGGCGCTGCATCAGAAGCTTCTGCACTGAAGGCTATGGACCGCAGAGAGCAGAGGCGCAATGCACGCCACGCAGACGGCATATCCTATGCCCACTGCCCGAATGTGATTGGCATCCGTGACAGAACTTTGGATCACTGTATATGATATGATCTATGCCTTGGTCGGTGGAGAAGAATAGATAGTGTGGCGTGCCGTTGATCAAGGAAGGGCCTAGGCCCTCTCGAGTGCGCGGGGAATGTGTGTGTGTGTGTGTGTTGAGAACATCCCCTGCTGCTGGATCACATCGCACTGAACCCCACCACTTTGATCCTGGAAGATCGCTACGCGAATGTGCCGCCAAGCCACTGAAATGTGCTCAGCTCCGCGAATTAAGCTGGCGTTGATGTCACATGAATGACCAAAAGGTTGATTGGATGAGTCTTGTTGTGTCGACGAACCTGACGGGCCGGGGCGTTGGCAGTTGCCATCACCACCAGACGCCTGTCCAGCGCGGGCACGGCAGTAGCATGGCATGGCACCCCCTCCGGTTCCGGAGGCAGGAGCACGGCGAATTTCATTGTCACGCCGAGCCACCGAGGTCCGAGAGCGCCCGTCCTGAAAAATAGGAAGAGACGAGAGAGGCCCCCACGTTGTGGCGGGAGCGGGAGTAATCAATTTGAAGCTTTGGATTGGTGGGGCGGAACAACAGGTCTCGGGAAGCATTCCGATGGTCCCGGCCGGGGCCCCGGAAACTTTGGGCGGAGGAGGGTGACACGATCTGGGCGCCGAGAAGAATTGGTCCGCCGTCAGCGGGGAACAATGGGGTGAGAGACCGGCCGGTCAGGGCAGGCCAGGCGAGGCATGGGGCAGAAAGAAACAAGACTGGTGTTTGCGCGTGACGAAAGAACAGCGAGTCTTTTCAAGGGCCTGACAGCATCAGTGCGTCGACCCATTCGGCTGTTTGCCGGCCTGCGCTTGCCAATCCTGTCAGGTATGGGAATGAACGCTTGCTATTAAAGCAACTCCAACGTGCCGATTCATCTCGTCCATGCGTGTCTGTTTAGGACAAAACAAACACAAAAGTCGATTCAACACGTCGATCCAAACGAACGCGTGTCTGTTTTTTGGCCGCCCGCCGACCCATTTCTGGCTCAAATTTTGGTCTCATTTGCGTCGGTCGAGACATGAAACGGACGCGCGCGACGCTCACCTACTCCTTCTCTTGGCCCGCCAGTCAGCGGCACAGCCACCACCATTTCACCCTACTTTCCCAAAAAAAACTCCCGACCGCTCGCCATGGACGACGTGCCAACCCTCGACGTTGCAGCCGGCCTCGCCTCCTCCGACCATACCTCCGTCGCCTCCACCAAAGGCAAGCCCCACACGCCCCGCAAGACTGTGGCACCGCCCAGGAAGAAGCAGATGACGTTCGAGCAGCGGGTTGTGCAGTCAGCCAAGAGGAAGGGCCGGAGGCACGCACAGGACCACAAGCTCGACGCCGCGACTGCCGCCGCATAGCAGGAGGAGACCAATGCCCGAGTCGCTGCAGCAATGAGGGAGACCCTGCTGTATCTAGGGTTAAATCCTGGCCATCAAGGGCTCATCAGCGGCATTCCCTCGGGTGGTACTGCCAGAGTCGTCGCATGCATTTGCCATGCAGTCAATTCCCAGCTTCCATGTCTATTCGCAAGCCTCTCGCTTCTCTGGGGAATGCTCACCATAGACCATTAAGGTGGACTTGAGCACGGTGTCGTCTAGGAAGAGGCCATGGTTCGAAAAGATGTAGGCTAACATGTTCATGTTCGGTGACGAGTGATCTATGACAAAAAGCACCATCCTTCTTTGTATGACATCAAGTGTGCTGGTATGACCACGGCCATGATGGCGTGGTTGAATCCCGTCTTTTTTTTGTGTGTTGGCATATGTACCGGCCACCGGCAAGTGCGCCAACGTGAACGGTGTGGTGGATTTTTTGAAGTCTGACATGTATGTTGGCCGCTAGCATGGCACCGGGAAACTTTAAGCGATAGCATGAACGCTGACATGATTGACCTTTAAAAGATTATGTATGAACATGAAATGGATCGGTGCATTGTGCACATGTTCAACCCAAACACAAAACAGAACGGACGGCGAGCGGTCAACCGATCTAAATGGACAAAAAGGCAACATAACGTCGATTGGAGTTAGGCCTTTTTCGGTTCATAGGATAGAAATGTTCTATGAATAGAAAAATCATAGGAAGTGAGATGACATGCATTTCAATTCCTATAAAGAAAGAGATGTCATTTGACACATAGGATAGGAATTTTTCCATTGAGTCTTAACTAATGTTTTTTTCTCTAAAATGTAAAGAATTGATTCCTATCCTATATAGGAATAGAAATATATTCCTACAGACCAAAGAGTTTCAAAAAAAAATTTAAAATGTGACGGATTTATTCCTATCCTATATAGGAATAGGAATCCATTCCTATAAACTAAAGGGTCTCAAAGAAAATTTTCCTACACAAATCTTATCCTATAGAATTCATAAACCAAACAGGCCTTAGCTCTGACTGCCTCAACGGTGGCGTATGGAGCACCGTCTCGCTTCGTAGAAATACACGCCACCTACCTAAAGCAGTACTAGGTACACCGTACACGGCCCTCCTACCACCATTTCCCCACTTTTCTATATATGTTCTCTCACTTTCTAATAGGGCTGGAAATCTTTGGCCTCCGTTAAACCACTCCAGAAGTGAGACTGTATGGTCCTCTTACCTTGCTCACTGGTATCAGCATATTCTGTTGAACATTTTCTAATTTCCAGACATATTATCCATAGCCAACTTGTAGGATGTACTCCCACAACTTGCTCTTTGGCTGCCATAACTTCAGGTCTATGGTTGGCTAAACAAAAAGGCCACTACCACAGATGAACAGGGATTGCAAACACTACTAGTATCTGTGAACAGAAATTTCCCTTGCCAGCTACCTAACTAATAACAGTTCAGCTACTAGCACAGATGCATCCCAATTCATACTTGCACGGCAGAGATACAAATAAAACGAGACACAAGAACATAATAATAGTTCACACAATCACTAATTTTCAGACATAAAATGCAAGGTTCAGAACCCACCAGGTGGATGATTTAGGACGACCAACGAACAAATGATCCAGCTCTACGAACATAGTATGGCACAGAGTACGCTACTGACATATTACTACACACGACCAGTATTAGTAGTTCACGACACATGATAAGTGTTCAGCAGCAAAAGCAGACACAGATGCCCACCAGAGCGATTCCCACAGGCAAGGCAAGCACAGCACCTTAAGCCCTCTCGCCACGGATCCTCCTAGCCAGCTGAATGTCCTTGGGCATGATGGTCACCCGCTTGGCATGGATGGCGCACAGGTTGGTGTCCTCGAAGAGACCGACCAGGTAGGCCTCTGCAGCCTCCTGAAGGGCCAGCACCGCATGGCTCTGGAAGCGGAGGTCAGTCTGCACAGACAGAACAGGGCGGTGCTTTTAGCTTACTTGATTGATATAAGAGCTGACATAACAGGAGAAGAGCAATGTAGGGCACAAGTCGATTGATCACCTTGAAGTCCTGGGCAATCTCCCTAACAAGCCTCTGGAATGGAAGCTTCCTGATGAGCAGCTCCGTGCTCTTTTGGTACTTGCGGATCTCACTGCAAAGTCAAGCACAAAATTACTCATTTGAGAATACTTGAAAACAAAACCATATGCAATAACATGTGCTAGCATAGGTTGGAAGGCTTTACACACCGAAGAGCAACAGTTCCAGGGCGGTAACGGTGAGGCTTCTTCACTCCTCCAGTGGTGGGAGCAGACTTACGGGCAGCCTGTCAAAAAGCAAAACAGAGCACATGGTCATGAACAATAATACCATGATAATCCATATACATCAGTAAGATATCTGGTCATAAGCTGACAATGAAGGTTGAGGTTCAAATTATACCCAGTTCAATTTACCTAAACCATAAATAAAGACATGGCATAGATAAACTATCAATATTGCAGTCACAAACCTTGGTGGCTAGCTGCTTCCTGGGAGCCTTTCCTCCAGTGGACTTACGGGCGGTCTGCTTAGTACGAGCCATGAGCAAAACCTTGGTTTACCTGAAGCAAAAACAGAACATAGTCAGTTCTATAAATTGAATATCACAATATCACAAAAACAGAATGCAGTGTATTTCTAACTAAAACTTTTCATTCAAAAGATCAGACCCAAGATAGAACTCCACTTCAGATGAAAGTCCTGATCTACCTTTAGCATAGTTTGTTCACTCAAAAGACACACATAAAGATGACACACTAAAAAACTGCAGCCTAGTATTTTTTTTTAACACTAAAGAAAACAAGGCTACCATGATCGCCTCATCAGAAGCAAGAAAAGAAATAGCAGTCCACTGATAAAAAATATGCTTCCTAGTTATCACATGTAATGGTCGGACATCAACTTCACATAGTTATCTGTGTATGCTTTTAGTTTATCACAAGAATAACATTAGCTAACTAGCAAGTTGGTACAATTCAGATGCAATAAATCAATACTAAGATATGTTAAGCAATCGACTATTTTCAAAATGGCTATGCAACTGCTTCCATATATCAATGCACCCAATTGACTTCCACTATCAGAGTAGACAAGTATATTAGTTCATCCTGTTACTATCATTCCCAGATACCTAGACTGCAGGTTGCTCTCAATACCAAGCTCAAAACAGTAACAAAATTACATTTGCACTGACCACATGCTGTATGCAGGACTTTAGAAACTGAATATCCCAATATAAACACTATGAGCTCATGCCAATTCTTTCCAACCGTACAGTCCTAAAAGAAACTACCAACCCGCAGATACCGAATTCTCCAAACGTTAGTTCAACTCATCAAAAGATATAGCACACACGTCAATAAGTCGAAGCGAAATTTATACCACTGTAACACTATGAAACTACAGATTTGAGGGGCCAGCAGATGAACAGACGCAAATCAAATATGGCACAACTAACGAACTTGGGTACAACTATGATGTACGCGAATCTACAGATCTGCGGGAATTCTTTTGAGGGCTAAGACGCGAAATCATATATCGTCAAATCACGCGATTGGAACTTGAACTACATCGATCGGTCTGCCACCAAACAACAAAACCACCATCAAGCAGGCACAGGTAATCGTGACTAAACGAAATTTAAGCAAGGCTTAAGACCCGAAAGAATCCGTCGAAACAATCAGAATCTGGAACCACGCCCAAACCCTAACCGCGCATAAAATTCAAATCCGCGCCGTGTTAAACCCGAATCAACCGCCCCGGCGAGATTAACGCGGACCGATTCACCAACCACGGCGGGCCACGAAGGAATCAAGCTACCGAATCGAAGAGGACCAGGGGGGGGGGGGGATTTACCTCGCGCGCTTCAGAAACCCCCAAATTCGCCGAGAGGGAGAGGTTGCAACTTTCAGGAGCCTCGGAGAGCGGCGGTTGGGTGGTGGGGTTTTTTTTTCGGTTCGGAGGATGAGGTGAGGTTTTATACTCGGGAGCGGCCAGCCAGCCATGTCTCCGCCGGAGCGGACGGCCTGGATGTCATGGTTTTGTGCTTGGCTTCGAGCGATCGGACGGCGGAGGCCAGCGGTTGGGCGGTGCCACGGATCGCGGTTGTTGCGTGCCTCGCTCCTATTGGCTAGAATATGGAGGACGCGGATCGGGGATTAGTGTGGGGTGGTTCGACTGGTGGTCGTACACGGTGTGTTTTTTCGAATGTACGAGAAAATGGGCTGCCTCTGATATGTGGGGACAAGGTGCTGTGCCGTCCTGATCACGTGTGTAGACGCTGCCTTTGTGTTAGCGTTTTTTTTTGCAGGGAGAAAAGATGTTTTATTCCACAATGAGAGGGTTACAATCACGAGACACCAATTCCTCACACCACGAAGGAATCGAGTACAACCATACCGCAGTACAAGCTTCAGTACGGCTATAGTGTGCCAATTGATGTGCTAATATCTGCTAACTTTTAGAGGAACAGACTTCCTAACTACCAAATGAGCTTTAATCTCAGCAGCTAGATGACCATAGGCCGACCTGGAAAGATTGTCGCTCGAGAGAATGGCCAGAGCATTTGAAGAGTATGATTGAACAATCACTGGGCATTCCGAATGTTGAATGGCCAGTGCCATACCCTGCATAATAGCATGAATTTCCGCTTTCAGGGCATCATTACAATGGAAAATGTATCTGTATACCGCAAAAATTGTAGATCCGTTCTCCCTGCGAAGCACCATGCCAATCGAAGCGCGTCCATCCTGGCCTGAGAATAAACCGTCTACCGACAACGCAACCCAGCCCATAGGCGGAGGAGGCCAAGGCGTGGGGGATTCTGTAATTTTTACACACTTTGGCCGACTATCCTCATACAACGGCATCTTTCCTTTGACGATTTCCTCCATGCTATAGTTCCTTACCAAATTCAGTGACTTATAATAACTGTCAAGATAATCCACAGTTACCTCTACTGAGGTCTCATTCTTCCCGTGTGTTATATCATTTCGGAGTTGCCAAATACGCCAGATCGTCATGATTACCAAGTCCCTGGTCTTGTCCGAACATTTTGAAAGTAGCTCCAGTACCCAGTCCTTACCAGAGTCCACTAGTAGTGAGTCATCAGGCAAGGGCCAGATTGCACGTAAGCCCTCCCAAACACGCCGGGCGTGCATGCATGAAATCAATGCATGAAAACTGCTTTCAATCTCCGCTCCACAAATAGGACATGATCTCTGTATATGAATACGACGATGCGCTTTGCCTAGATTAGTTGCCAATGCACCTGTCACCGTCTTCCATGCCATAATACGCATCTTGAGTGGAACATTAGATTTCCAAATCGAATTCCAAATCGACCTGTCACCGTCCGGTCTAGTACTGCATGCGCCCCATGAATGCATCTCATCATATGTTTCCGTCGCCAACCTGTAGGCACTTTTGACTGTAAAATTCTCATGCGGCTCGAGAAACCAGCCGATGAAGTCCTGCTGGTTCCTAGGAGACGTGCGTATCTTAAGAATCTCAGCAACATCCATTGGCCAAAAATGCTCCTCGACACGGTCTCTGATCCAAGCACTATTATTATCTAAGAAATCAGAGACACGGTTAAACCAGCAGTTCCTTTTAGGAGTAATTGGTCGAAAATCGTATCGTCGAGGAATCCAAGGATCTCTCCACGTTCTAACCGATGCACCATCACCAATCCTCCATATTACCTTTCTTAACAAGATCCAAACCATGAGCTATTCCTTTCCATACGGCCGATGAATTTCCAATGAAAACCGTATCCAAGATACTGCCGCGTGGAAAATATTTTGCCTTCAATAGACGAGCACATAAACTGTCAGGGGAATCAATCAATCGCCACGCTTGTTTTGCCAATAACGCTTGATTAAAAGCACGCATATCCCTGAATCCCATACCCCCCTTGCTTTTAGGGAGTCTCAGCTTATCCCAGCTCAGCCATGCCATTTTTCTCTTGCCACTCTCAACTCCCCACCAGTACTGCCTCATCATCCTTGTCAGATCGTCACATACCGAAGCAGGTAAGCGAAACACGCTCATAATATATGTGGGAATAGCCTGGGCTACAGATTTGATTAAAATCTCTTTGTTACCTGAAGACATGAATTGCTCGCTCCAGTCCACTAGTCTCTTCCTCAATCTTTCCTGGGTGGTTTCAAACCTCCCTTTATGCATTCTCCCCTCAGGTACCGGCAAACCCAAATATTTGGGTTCAAACCCTTCACTTGTAATCTCCAAAATACTCTTTACTTCCCCAGATACCACCTCAGTGTAGTTACTAGAGAAAAGGATGGAACACTTTGACGGGTTTATAAGTTGTCCCGTAGCCAGCGCATAAGTGCTCAACAAACCTTTCACAATTGTTGCTTGCTGTTCCGAGGCTTGAAAAAACAATAGTGAATCATCCGCAAATAATAAGTGAGATATCGTCGGTGCACGACGACAAATTTTAACACCTTCCAGCCCCTCCTCCGTAATAGCTTTGTTGACCAAACAAGATAGGGCATCAGCAACAAAGAGAAATAAAAACGGGGACAAGGGATCACCTTGTCTGAGGCCACGAGAGGGTATGAAAGACTCCAATAATTTCCCATTCAATTTCACCGAATACTTCACAGAGGAAACACACGCCATGATCCAAGAAATCCACACATGAGAAAAACCCCACTTGCGTAGGGCCTTCTCCAAGAATACCCAGTCCACCCGGTCATATGCCTTAGAAAGATCCAATTTATACGCACAACATGCCGGTGAACTGCCACTAACAGATTGAATATGATCAATACACTCGAAAGCTATAATAGAATTATCAGTAATAAGTCTCCCTGGAATAAACGCGCTCTGATTTTCCGATATGAGCTCCGACAAAATGGGACATAGTCGGTTTACTATGCACTTAGAGTCTATTTTGTAGATCACATTACACAAGCTTATCGGTCTAAAATCCTTGAGCTCCTTCGGAAATTGGACTTTTGGAATCAACACAATAGCTGTGTCATTAGCTCCGTCTGGCATAACCCCAGAAGCAAAAAAACTCCAATACTGCTGCAATAATTTCTCCTTTCACCACCGCCCAATTACGTTGAAAAAAACAAGTAGGAAAACCATCCGTACCTGGGGCCTTAATGGGCCAATCTGAAAGAGAGCGTCCGAAATCTCCTTCTCAGTGAACGGAGCACATAAAACATCATTCATCTCTGCAGTAACTTTCTCCTCAATACACTCTAGCACAACATCTGGGGTTAAAGTCGGGTCTTTAGTGCACACCTCCTGAAAAAATGATCTTGTCATTAACTCCATCTCAGAAGGAGCATTACACCAAGTGCCATCAAGTCGATGTAGCCGAAGTATATGATTTCGTCTAGCTCGCCAAACAGCCCTTCGATGCAAGTATTCTGTGTTCCTTTCTCCTTCTTTTAACCAAGTTATCCGCGAATGTTGCAGCCACAACATCTCTTCTCTGTATAGAAGCTCATCAAGTTCATGCATCTTCTGCCGAATCAAACAACGATCGGCATTATCTTCTTGTAAGCTTCGAAGTTCCAACCGGAGCCTCTCAATATCACGCAGGACATGCCCAAAATTTTTGCTGCTCCATTGCCGAAGGTTTATCATCAGTTCTTTCAACGAATTTGAAACCGATCCCAAGTTTCCAGCCGGTCGGTTCCTCTCCCATGCACGTCCAATAACGTCTTGCAGGTTGGGATCCCTTTCCCACATAATTTCATATCGTGCCACCCCTCATCGTCTATGATTTGCATCGGATGGGACCATCTCGAGGACGATCGGGCAATGGTCTGAGCACGAAGACGCAAGGTGGACCACTCTCGACGTTGGGAAAAGGTCACGCCACTGCTCATCCGCACATACACGGTCCAACCGCACTCGCACATTGTTGTTTCCAACTTGCCCATTATCATATGTGAATGGCATCCCCGAGAAGCCAAGATCCACCAATTCACAAAGCATCAGGCAGTCCCTAAATGCGGTCATCTGAGTTTCTGATCTCATAACTCTTGACATATGTTCGTGTTGCCAAAGAGCTTCGTTGAAGTCCCCACATACCAGCCATGGGTCTTGCGACACCGCTCTCAACCGAGTTAGATGATCCCACATGAGGTGCCTGTTCTCAACCCTTGGCTCACCATAAATAAAAGTCATACGCCATTTTTTAACACAGCTTTTATCCTCAACCGAGACATCAATGTACCATTGACATGAATCCAAAACTGTGACCAGCAAGGATTCATCCCAGTAGAGCGCAAGACCACCACTCAATCCCGAGCTATTCACACCACAGAATCCTTTCAAACCCAGTCTCCATCTCAATTTTTCCATCTTATCAGCTGCTTGCCTTGTTTCACAAAGAAAGACAAGCTTGGGGATGTTGGTTTTCGAGAGGGCCAACACCTCACGAATTGTCCGGCGGTTCCCCGCCCCCCGGCAGTTCCAAATTAGGGAATTCATTGTTCCCGGCGCGGCTCCTCACGGGAGCCCACCGCAATGTTTAAATCATCAACAGAGTTAATACCATTCTTCACTCTTTTACTTCCCGAACTAGAGGTTGGCGAAGATGTATGAATATCCTCACCATTCCCTGAAGCTTTTGCAAGAATATGCTCAATTGGCTCACCATGTACAACCACAAAATCATCCGTTGGAAGAAGACGCTTCCTCACACTTTTGTCCACTTCCATGCTTGTTTTTCCAGCAGCGTTAATCACCTGCACAGTCAGCACCTTTCCAGAAGAGGGGTCCTTCAGTGGACTAGATGCAGTATTCTCAAGATCCACATCACCTTTTTCAACAGTACTAGGATTAGCACCACGACAACCTCCTTTTAATTCAGTTCTGTTCATATTTGGTGGATCCGCATAAAGCCAATCCCCAAACTTCAACTCCTTTGCAGCATATTCGCCCGAACCACACTCCTTATACTCATGTCCAATTCTGCCACAGAACTTACAAAATCGAGCAAGTTTCTCATATCTTACAGCAAAAACCTGCCTCTCCTTTCCTCTGATAATACTTACATGCTTTGTTAGGGCCTCACATACATCATGCTTCACCCTAATTTGATATAAACATCCCCTCATGTTTGTTTTTAGGGCTAAATACTGCTTTTATTAAATTTCAACAATCATTGCAATATAAATAATGTTTGGGAAATGATGTGCGCGGCTTGATCGCGTAGCGACCCACTACACACCTGTCTCCCCCGATCCACTTTTTTGCGTTGATTTTTTTCTTCCTTGGCCGACCAGGTGCCCTTGGCCCATCACGATCCATTTTGTTTCTTCTCCTCCTCTTCGGCCCGTTGTCCTCAGCCTTACCTTCTTCTGAAAGAATCAAGAACAGGGGTTATTATACCCTTAACAAGAAAAGGTGGCAGTTTTTTGTTTCTTCAAGTTAAGGTTGAGTTTAACACATGTTAAAAGGGGCACAATACATTTTAGACGAGCATAGTAAATGTATGAGCAACGAAAAGAGTAAAGCATGCAAGTACAAGAATGTAAAGAGGATGGGAAATGGAGTGTGCAAACTCAAAGAAGATCGCAGATTTTTGACGTGGTTCTGATGGGTGGTGCTATCGTATGTTCACGTTGATGGAGACTTCAACCCACGATGGGTAACAGCTGCGCGAGTCCACGAAGGACTCCACCCATGAAGGGTCCATGAATAAGCAACTTTGTCTATCCCACCATGGCCATCGCCCACGTAGGACTTGCCTCACTCGGGTAGATCTTCACGAAGTAGGCGATCTCTTTGCCCGTACAAAATATGACTCTATGTGAATGCCTCCGGTGGTGTACCGGGATGTGCAATGAATCAAGAGTGGCATGTATAAAAAATATGATGAATGGTGGCTTCGCCATAAATACAATGTCAACTACATGATCATGCATAGCAATATGACAATGATGGACCGTGTCATAATAAACGGAACGGTGAAAAGTTACATGGCAATATATCTCGGAATGGCTATGAAAATGCCACAATAAGTAGGTATGCTTGCTGTTTTGAGGAAGGTATAAGGTGGGTTTATGCTACCGACGAAATTTGCGCGGTACTAGAGAGGCTAGCAATGGCGAAAAGGTGAGAGTGCGTATAATCCATGGACTCAACATTAGTCATAAAGAACTCACATAGTAGTCATCGAAACAAAGTACTACACGCATGCTCCTAGGGGATAGATTGGTAGGAAAATACCATCGCTCGTCCCCGACCTGTTAGGGAATGTAGCATGCAATTTTAAAAAAATTCCCACAATCACGCAAGATCTATCTAGGAGATGCATAGCAACGAGAGGGGGAGAGTGTGTCTACATACCCTCGTAGACCGAAAGCGGAAGTGTTAGCTTAACGCGGTTGATGTATTCGAACGTCTTCGCGATCCAACCGATCAGGCACCGAACGTACGACACCTCTGAGTTCTGCACACATTCAGCTCGATGACGTCCTTCGAACTCTTGATCCAGCAAAGTGTAGAGGGAGTGTTTCGTTAGCACGACGGCATGGTGATGGTGATGTGATCCGCGCAGGGCTTCGCCTAAGCACTACGACAATATGACCGGAGGAGTAAACTATGGAGGGGGGCACCGCACACGGCTAATAGAACAATTGATGTGCTTTGGGGTGCCTCCTGTCCTCGTATATAAAGGAGGAGAGGGGAGGAGGCCGGCCCTAGGGGCACGCCAAGTGGGGGGGAACCCACTAGGACTCCTAGTCCTAGTCGGCCCCCTTCCTTCTTTCGGAGGGGGAAAGGGGGAAGGAGAGGGAGAGGGAGAGGGAGAAGGAAAGGGGGTCGCGTAGATGATATCAGAGCCAGGTCTATGCGTAGATGATATGCACGAGTAGAACATAAAGAGTTGTGGGCGGTGATAGTCATACTGCTTACCACCAACGTCTTATTTTGATTCGGCATTATTGTGGGATGAAGCAGTCTGGACCAACCTTACATGTCCACGAACATGAGACCGGTTCCACTGATAGACATGCAACTAGTTTTGCATAAAGGTGGCTGGAGGGTGTCTGTTTCTCCTACTTTAGTTGAATCATATTTTGACTACAGCCGGTCCTTGAAGAAGGTTAAAACAACAAATTTGATCAATCACCATTGTGGTTTTTGCGTGGTTAAGAACGGTTCTTGCTAGAAGTGAAGGAAATATGCCCTATAGGCAATAATAAAGTTGTTATTTATATTTCCTTATATCATGATAAATGTTTATTATTCATGCTAGAATTGTATTAACCGGTGATAACCCACAAGTATAGGGGATCGCAACAATTTTCGATAAGTAAGAGTGTCGAACCCAACGAGGAGCTAAAGGTAGAACAAATATTCCCTCAAGTTCTATCGACCACCGATACAACTCTACGCACGCTTGACGTTCGCTTTACCTAGAACAAGTATGAAACTAGAAGTACTTTGTAGGTGTTGTTGGATAGGTTTGCAAGATAATAAAGAGTATGTAAATAAAAAGCAGGGGCTGTTGTAAATAAAGAAGCAACTAAAGTAAATATGGCGAGTGTGGAAAAATGATGGTAGGAGTTGCGAAATTGTCCCTTAAGCAATTGACTACTTTACTAGACTGATAGCAAGTATTATGTGGGAGAGGCCACTGCTAGCATGTCATCCCTTACTTGGAATTCTATGCACCTATGATTGGAACTATTAGCAAGCATCCGCAACTACTAATGTTCATTAAGGTAAAACCCAACCATAGCATTAAGATATATTGGTCCCCCTTCAATCCCGTATGCATCAATTTCTATGCTAGGTTAAAGCTTCTGTCACTCTTGCCCTCCAATAGATAGTCCTATCAACATACAACTAACCCTATGGTGTGATCCACGCGCGCAATCATATGATGGGCACCAATTGACAACAACATAACCACAAGCAAATTAAACCAATCATAGCAATTCACCAATTACCAGCAGGACAACGAAAATCTACTCAGATATCATAGGATGGCAACACATCATTGGATAATAATATGAAGCATAAAGCACCATGTTCAAGTAAAGGGT
>NW_024115190.1:0-10478 GCF_003073215.2 Triticum urartu | reverse complement strand
GGAGCGGTGCGCGGCAGATCCGGCGACGCATCCGGCGGCCGCCCACGGCGCCCGGAGCGGTGCGCGGCCACCAGATGCTGCGACTAAAGATGGATGACAGTGACCATATGCTTATGCATATATACATATGAATGCGTTATAGATTTTGATGTAGTTAAGGACTTGATGGATTATCTACATCTTGTGAAGAATACATTGCCCACCCGAGCATGGTTTCACATGGCTAATCTTCGTTGTGGTTCCAATGGAAAAGCTTTATACGTGAAAAGGGAAACTTATAAATAAGGCCAGCAGATTGACATTCATCAACTCTGTTCTCACGTCGATCACTACCTATTATCTTACCCTGTTTGCCCCCTCAAAGTGGATTATCAAGTACTATATAGATAAGATTAGAAGATACTTTCTGTGGACAGGAGATGAAGAGGCCACTGGCGGGCACTGAGCATTGGTGGACTGTGTGTCAAGAACTTAATTTTATTCAGTCGCGCCCTTCGCATCAGATGGCCTTGGCTTTCTTGTAAGAATCCAGCTCGCCCTTGGAATGGCTCGGCTCTTCCTTGCAACTCCACTGACTGGTCCCTTTTCTGTGCATATCTACTGCTATCTCGGTTGGAAATGGTGAAATGGCTAAACTCTGGTTTGGCAGATGGCTGAACAATCAAGCAGCGAACGATTTGGCTCCTAACCATCTTAACCTCGAAGAAAGAACGCTCCAGTTGCTCTCAAGGCCTGAATGAGGGCAGGCCTCCAACGATTATCCAATGCCAATGACTTCAATTGATTCGTCTTGTTATGGAGGAAAATTCAGTAATTTTGATCATCTGACAGTGCCCCTGGCGATTACTCGGCGAAATCTGCTTATGACTGCTAGTTTGAAGGATCTATTGCCAGGCCTGATCTGGAGAATATTTGGAAACTAAAGATGGAGGGGAAAGTTAAATTCGTCCTGGCAGCTGGCACAAAATCGTGCCCACGGCAGATAGACTAAGAGCTATAGGATGTGACCACAATGATTCTTGCCCCCTTTGCGATCAGCAGATCGAATCAGCTGCACATCTCATTTGTCAGTGTCCCCTTTGCTAAGGAAATTTGATTTATACTCAGCCGATCCTTCCCTGCTATGGTGGATCCATCTTGATCAACTCCTTTGGATCGATCAATGATTGTTGGAGTAGTGTTGCTGTTGGGCCTCGCAATAAATGCAACTGCAGCTGCTGATTTTGCATGGAATATTTAGAACGAGTGCAATTGGCGAATCTTCAACAATTCAACAGATATTGCTGTACTAGATGAGCCGATTATGGTGATGTAGTTGCCTCTAATGTTGTTGGGTCCGTCGCCGCTTGGTCGATGATCCTTCTCTTTTGATTCTATTCCTTTTTCTGGGTCCTTTGGACTTGTAAATTCCTTATCCATAATTCAAAGGCAGAACTCCTGCCATTTACACCTAAAAAGAAGTCCCTTCAGAACTGATGATATGCACATACGTACAGAGTTTATAATGCTATTATGGAATTTACCGTATAATTAGTTGAGCCCTAGATCAAATTATAAAACATGATTTTTTTTAAATATATTTGTTTTTCATTCCAATTGTGGAAGATAGCCCTTTGAGTTAAGGGTAAACGTGTAATCCTGAAGAAAATAGCCTTTCTCTATACAAAGGAAATGGAATTTTTCTATAACTGGTGTATGTGCATTTCTCTGTTAGTTGGGGAGCAAGGCGTGATCTTGTTCATGTGAGATCAAAGTTTTGTAAGTGTTTTTTTTATGAATATATTTTTGTTAAAGTAATTTGCGAAACAAAACAATCTTATTATAGTATGAATTTTACTTTGAGAAACAAGAAGCCATCTTATTTTCATAAGCTATATGGGCCCACAAATCTCTCAGCCGGGCACTGTTGTGGCCCATCAAGCCACGACGACCCAACCCATAGCCATCCTCTCTCTTCACCGTCGTCGGGCGTCGCCGCTACGCCCGCCGGAAGCAACACTCCGAGGAAACGGATACAGAAAAATGACAGATTCGCCGACACAATCCAGGGCGGAGGTCGAGAGGAGGAGAGATAGAGATGAAGCCCTTTGACCTGCGGCTGGTGTTCTTCCGCCGGAAATGGTGCCCCACACTGGCCCTTCCTCGCTGGGTTCGTCGCCACCGGCGTCCTCATCACCGAGCCCACCGCCGGCTTCACAGAGGATGACCAATGTGCCACCCGTTGATTCGTCTTTGATTGATGTTTCTCTGTGCGATGATTCAATTTGGAGCTAGTACTCCATTACGTACCTATGGGGTACCTCAGTTGAAATATTTGTATTATTACGATAAGATTAGCATTATTCGCACTATTCAGGGGTAAGAACAAGAATGTACAAGTGGGCAAGTGAGTACAGCATATTTGAATGGGACTAGAATTATTCACACAAAGCACTACTGGCGGCAAGGTGCTTGATTGATTGATTGATTCAGGGTTATTTTTTGTTTCGGTTCTCTTAATATCTAGTACCATTATTGATTCGGTAACACACTTTCCAGGCAAACTATCAGGCCATTGTTAGGTGAGTCAAGTATGCGGTCAACGAAAGCAGCTTTCTTCCTGCAATCATCCGAGTTCTCTCCACTCAAAGCGATACACAAACAGAAACATAAACGAGAGACAGAGTGAAGAGACAGGAAATAGCTAGAGGGATCGATGGCGCCTGTGGTGACCGCTTCGCTCGGTGCGCTGGGTCCCCTGCTGGCAAAGCTCACCGCTTTGCTCGTTGATGAGTGTGGCCGCCCCGCGAGATTCGGTCCCTCCGGTCTGAGCTCACCTGTATGCATGGTGCCCTCAGAAAGTACACCAAGCTTGAGGATCCCGATGACCAGGTGAAGGAATGGATATCTCTGGTCAGGCAGTTGGCCTATGATACCGAGGATTGCTTTGACATTCACCACCTTGGTGATGGTGGGCGTCATGAAGCCGGCTTCAAGGAGTTCTTTCGCAAGGCAGCTCGCCCTCGCCATCTACAAACGCTTGGAGCTCGGCGTGGCATCGCCAACCAAATCGATGACCTGAAGCTTCGTATCAAGGAAGTGAAAGAGCTAAAGACCAGCTACAAGCTGGATGATATTGCTTCTAGCACCTCTGGCAATGCAGCTTTGGATCCCCGGTTGGCTGCTCTTTTTACAGAGGAGGCAGACCTCGTGGGTGTTGAAGGTCCAAGAGATGATTTTGCCAAATGGGTTATGGATGATGGAAATAAGCATTGTTGCAAGGTGTTATCTATTGTTGGGTTTCGTGGATTGGGAAAGACAACACTAGCTAATGAGGTCTATCGCAAGATTCGAGGGCATTTTCATTGTCATGCTTTTGTGTCGGTTTCCCAAAAGCCAGATACAAAGGAAATTATCAAGGATGTGATCTGCCAGGTGTCGAACAATGAGGAATTCAAGAAAGATATTGAGATTTCGGATGAAAAGAAATCGATCTCAAAGCTAAGAGAACTTCTACAAGAAAAGAGGTAATTTCTGGCATTTTTGTTTCCATAAATATGTCTTATTCTAAGCAGTCATTATTTTAATTACTTGTCTCTGCATCTACTTCTATTTTTTCACTTAATTAACTGCACCAAACCATGGATAGTGCATATTATCTCATGACTTGGAATAATATCAGTATGTTCACACAAATAGAACAAAAACTATGTAGTTATGAAATATAATGGTACAATTTTGATTCCAGAACTTTGCCGAAATGGTCAGCACAAGAAAAGAACTAAAACTATTGCTCAAGTTTACGAAAAACAATTCAGTTACAATTTAGAGGCACGCACATAAGAATATGTGCCCATCCTTAGAGTTAAGAGAGGCATGACATCAATGTTATCTCAACAAATAAAAGCTACCACTCGGGTGCTCTTGTGTGTAAGTAAATCCAAACTTGTTGAAGCCATACCTCACACCTCCACTGTCCAGTAGTAAGAGTTTGCAATATAAGTTTGCTTCTCTACCCTAATAATCTATCGACACAAAAATTCAAGCAAATGTTGATGTAAAGGGTTGCAATTTCGTTGAAATTGGCCTTATATATTTGGAAAATAAGCTGTATTAAGTGTGATACCCGTACTTTACTATAGTTTGAGTACGCGAAGAATATGTAATATCATTATTGATTGATGTTATATGTTGACATCTATCAGGTATCTTGTTATCATTGATGATATATGGTCTCTAGTGGCATGGAATGCCATCAATTGTGCATTTCCAGAGAACAGTATTTCTAGCAGAATCGTAGCTACTACACGCATATCAGAAGTAGCTAGCTCTTGTCGTCCAGGTCCTGATGACCAGATCTTCAAGATGGAACCTCTAAGTGATCCTCACTCTGAAAGATTATTTTTCAGAAGAATCTTTGTCTCAGAGAATTGCTGCCCTCATATGTTTATTGAAGTTTCAAAAGCTATCTTGAAAAAGTGTGGAGGCCTATCATTGGCAATAATCAGTATTTCTGGTTTACTAGCAAACAGACCACGTGTTAAAGAAGAGTGGGAGAAGATAAAAAGATCAATTGGTTCGGATTTGAACAAAAGCCAAAGTCTAGAGGGACCGTGGTGTTGCACCAAAGTAATTTCCCCGAGGAATTTTTTTTTAGACTAACAGGAGGGCAGAAAACACACCCCCCCCCCCCCCCCCGGCTCCACCATTTTTCCATTGAAAAACGTGAAACCAGGTACAACGAAAGACACCCTTCTATCAAGGTTTTTCAAAGGACGGATTTGAGGAGCTACCCCCTCCCTGATCTGCCATAACAGAAAAGGGAGTTGGAGCGCTCACGAGCTTGAAAAAAGTAGAACTTATTACAAGACTCAAAATCTAGCACAGGAACTAAAGTGTTCATATTTTTAGAAACTAAAGACGACCCTATTGAGAGAGTCAATTCTTCTTCATGCGCCCATCAGTACAGTTCCAGCTTTCTTCTGGCTCGCCTGGCACCCCCCCCCCCCCCCCACTTGATTCTCTTGAAGGTTTGAACTGGGGTCAGCGGCAGGTCCAGCGGAGTGGCAGGGCTCAGCAGCGATGTGTGCTTGCAGTTCCTATCAGGGCTGTTAGGAGGTGCCCCCGAGGATTATGTGATTGACAGAGAAAGATTGGTGAGACAATGGACTGCGGAAGGCTTTATTTCTGAGGAGCGTGGGAGGAGCTGTCAAGAGGTTGCTGAAAGTTATTTTTATGAGCTTATCAATAAAAGCCTGGTCCAACCAGCGCACATTCATTGTGATGGGACTTATCATTTCAAAATCCATTGAAGAAAATTCCATCACTGTGGTGAATGGCAGTCAAACTGTTTGGGGAAATCCTCAGTGTTCTATTCGACGATTGTCGATCCAGGACATTGACCAAGAGCTTGCATCTGTATTGGCAAAGAAAGATCTAAGCCATGTCCGGTCTCTTATAATAACAGCATCAGGATGCATCAAACACTTGCCAAGTCTTATTAAGTTTGAAACTTTACGCGTATTAGATTTTGAAGGTATTCAAGACGTAGCAGAGTATGATATGAATGGTATGGAAAAGCTTTTCCTGCTAAAGTACATAAACTTTAGGAGGACGGGCATAATGGACCTACTGTGTGGAACTGTGATGCTACATGATCTAGAGATGCTAGATTTAAGGGCCAGGCCTATTTAATCTCTACTTTACATATACCCTACTAGAAAACCTGGGCAATAAGCCACGGACATTTCTGAAAAAAATAACATGCAGTTAGCATAAGTACAATTAACAATCATTGGTTGTTATTGGTGTGATATGGGAGCAGGTGAGGTTGATACTAGAGCACAGGCATGGGAAACATCGCCTCCACCCATCCGTTGCGGCCGGCGAGCCGCCTGTGACACGCTGCCTGCAGACTTCTCCGTTAGCTAATGGTACCTTTATCTCTCACATCTAACCTTTTCTTTTTATCCATCTATTATGCGCGCGTCGCTGCAGTTGTTTTCAGACCGGGTGTACTTCCTTAATTAAATGCTAATCAGCATGGTTTTCTTTTTTAGCTATTACTTAAACATTCCCCACCCCGTTGAAATCGGGGGGGGGGGGGGGGGGGGGGGGGGGTTGTGCCCGTGTCGTCCGGATGCGGGGGGGGGGGGGGGGGGGGGGCAGAGAGATTATGGAAAGGCAAGCTTGACCTCACTGGTGGAATTCACGGTTAGGAGGAAAGTTGTACAAGGATATCAACACATGCACATGCCCCACATCCGTCAGGGACAGGTTTTGTCTTAGCGCTTTGCCGCGCGCGGCCGCGAGAAAGACAAAGCTTTATTGATAGATGCAGCCCACGGATGCTTTCCCGCACGACCGAGGAATCAAACCACCAAACACTTGAAGTCAAGTCTTGTTCACAAGCACTAGGCGAGCACAAAACATGCAGAGAGTGCATACTTTTTCAGTCGTGCGGCAAAGCACCTGTGCTACGGAACCGTAGCTATCAATCAATTATTGTTGTCTATGGGCCCCTCATGAAGCGAGAAGCTTGTTTGCGCGAATCTCATTGGTGGCATTGTTGCACGCGTTGCAATGCACTATCACATGCGACAATGACTGTGCCGGCAATCCCTCTGGCTCGAGCTCAGGATTCTTGGTGCAGGGCCGGCCGTAGGCCATGGCAAAAAGTGTGGCGGCTTAGGGCCCATCTTAAATAAGGGCCCAATATATCTACATATCATACATTTTTAAAAAGTTGATCCCCATTATTAGCAATTTTTTCTACATGCACATTGTCCACATCATCATGATGCCACGTCACCATTTAGTTTAAAAGACCACCAAAGAAATTCTTCCAAGCGTTTGGTTACACGCTAAGGGACCCACCACAACCTCCCTTTTTCAAACTGTCACAACAACCTTTTAGCGAATCGTGGAATTTAATTTCCACTCAGTTGACATTAGCTCCTCTTTCATCTTCCATAATTGATGAGATAGAGACGAGATGCATCGGCTTATCGACTCCCCAACAAAGGAAAAAGTTCATTTAAAACCCTGAACTCGTAGACATTCGGCGAAACCAACCCTCAAATCGAAATCCCGGTCGATTGTACCCTGAACTATGCAATCTTGGTCTAAATCAAACCTTCGAGTCATTTGGATGGCCGGGATTGCTGGGATTTCACTGAGGGCACACACCTCCACCCCGCTGGGCCGGCCCGCTTTATTTTTTCCGTTAAGAAATAAAAATTCATAAAGGGCGCTACACCTTGCTTCTGCTGGGCTGGCCCGCTTTTGTTTTTTTGTTAAAAAAAAGTGCATGGTGTGCCTTGAACACGTGACCTCGTGCTGTTTTTTCTGTTTACAAATATTTTTATAAATTAAAACATAGAACTGACTTCAAAATAACATTTTCTTACAAAGATGTTCAATGAAATTTAAATATTGTTCAAGGGATATCACAAAAATGTTCAACATGTATTAAATAATGTTCAGCGTATTTCACGAAAATTTTCAATTTTTATTTTAAAAATTTCAACCTATGTAAAAAATGTTCAAAGTATATTTTTAAAGAATTCAACGTATTTAAAAAATCACATTTTTTCCAAGAATTGTTGAAAATTTGAATAAAAAAGGAAATCTGTCGCGATACATTGTACTCTAAAATTGGCGCTGTAATATAGACGTACTGAGTAGGTAGCTAGTGTGGTTGCCGTCACTTTTTCAAATTTTGTTCAGAATTTTAAATTGTTCAGTGTACAAAAAATAAATGTTCAACGGGTATTTAAATGGTTTTTCAGCGCATATCACAAAATTGTTCAATGTGTAGTTAAAAAATGTTCAGATTATATTACAAAGATGTTCAATGTATAAAATTTGTTCATCGTATATCACAAAATGTATAATATGTTTTAAATTATTTCAATGTATATCACAAAAATGTTCGCTGTGTAAAAATTGTTCATCGTACAGTTAAAAAATGTTCAATGTATATTCGAAAATCGTTCGTTGTATATACATTTTTGTTCATATTTTCAATAATTGTCGACGTTTTAACAGTTTGTTTGAGTTTTAAATTTCTTCAAGAAAACATTGTTCATTTTTTTGAACGAAGATTAAAAAAACGGATCTGCCGCGCACCATACTACTTTAAAATTACGCTGTAGTCGAATACCCATCTGCATCGCTAGCTGCACTGGCTGTCGTCACGCCTATCCAGGGAAAGGTGCCGGGTTCGAATCCAACCAGCGGCACAACTTTTAGTTCGTCACAATTTTTTCCGTACGTTCGCTCGTTTCCTGGCAATGGGCCGGCCCGTTTAGTGAGCCCTACGTGGAAGCTCTTCTCTTTGACGCTATCCGCAATTCTGCCGCAAAGAGCGACAAAAAAATAAAGACAAATTTTTTGAGCAAACAAACAAATACATGGGCTGGCCCAGCGCGGAGGACGCGTACTCCTTGGCCCACCAGCTAGACAAAATCCTGGTTGACATTTGTCATGGATCGCTTTAGACCGGGATTGCATAGTTCAGGATGCAATCGACAAGGATTTCGATTTGAGAATTTGTTTCACCGAACGACTACGAGTACAGGGTTTAAAATAAACTTTTTTCCCCAACAAATTATGCCTGCACGTCTTATCTTCTCTACAATGAAGACTCGCTCCGCCATCATCCGGCCACGCCAAAGCCAAAGGCACTGATGTTCCTCCCACCGGCCGGCCGCGCTAGCCGCAGCCTCTTTCTTCGTCCACATACGCAGCGCCTACCTCTGTCGGCCGTCCGTGCCAGCCAATCCGGGCACACAACTGCTAACAACCTGAAACGGCGCTACTCCTATTCGACGCCACGGCGGCCAGCTTGCCGAGGCACCAGGCCACCGCTGGCCTCCGACCATTGAGGTGCTCGCAAGCGATCAGCCGCTCATCTCATGTCTTCTCTATTCCCAATCTCCTTGGCCATGAAGCTCTGCATGTTTTTGCGCCACCCATCTACCGAGGTGTTACTCACCCTCCATCGCCAAGTAAGATCAACCCGATTGTGCGATGTCGTCCTCACTGTTCGCCGCCATTCAGGACAGCCGCCGCCTCCGACTGGTAAGGATTGAGCTTCACCGTGTGGTTGTCGTCAGGCGCGCAGCCCACCGCCCTTCACGGATCCAAGCCCGCTGGCAAGACCCGCTGCCGAGAGGAGCAGAACATGCATCGGGATTTCACCAGTACGCTGCAGCCTCGACGCATCCAACCCCAGCCACCTCAACGTGTAATTAATCTACCTCCTCAAGGTCGACCTCCACCACCGCCCTGCTGCACGGAAGCGACAAGCCGCCGACCCTCATAGGACTTCCCCGCCCCTGCTAAATTGCCCTTTAAACAATTCAGCGGGATCGCTCCCATCGTCTTCAACTGTCCAACATCAGGTTCGTATTTGTGCATCCATGACTATATACAAATACAACTATTGCAACTATTTATATTTTTTTTAGAAAATGAGGAGGACCTCCGGTCTCAGCATCTGGACGATGCATGCAGTCACTTTATTAATTATTCACATAAAACTTTACAAAATCATACAACAGTAAGACTAAAGCCACCGTTTAGGCAACATTTGTCGCTACTCCTAACCAGTTGATGAAATGACGCTCATAGTCTGGGCTTAATACCAAACAGACCTCGCATCCAAACCTAATATCTAAGACCTGAGGTCCCAACTAGGACGCCTGCCGGGTATGGGGCATCCACCAGTCCGGCACACTCCTCAACCAGGACGCCTGCCGGGTATGAGGCCGCCGCAGCCACCTTCCATCAATCCATCTTCAGTGTTGTACTGTTGCATCTACTTTGCCCGGTCTCGTTGCCGTCGACGCCACCATGGCGCCAAACAGCTCCACCGCCCTGCGCTCGTCCATCCAGCCGCATCCGTCGTCGATATGCAGCTGCACCATGCCACCAAAACTCGTCGTCATCTATGCGGTAGACACAATGTCGCACCACCTGGCAACCTCCACACTGTCGCCATTGTTGGAGGTACTCGGAGCCCACCATCCACAGCATCTCTCCCCGAACAGCAGGTCCTCCCAAGACGGCGCCTCCATGGAGGATACGACACGTAGGACGCCGCCGCTGCCCAATCCAGATGAATTTTGGACTTTCGTTCGGGAGGGGTTCGGAGGTGGATAGGAGAGACCTCGGCTTCACCTCCATAAAGGGTAACGACATCGAGTGACATCACCGATGCCGGGCCGGCCTAGCCGACCAAACTTTCCTCCGGTCCCCATCCTATGCCACCAAACCTCCGTCTGCTCCAGATCCGACAACGAGCCATGATCCAAAACCTGCGAAGATGCAAGAGCCATGGAGCCCCGCAAGAAAGGAGAACCGAGAAGACCCCATTGTAGATCTCCAGACGCCGAAACCAGCGGTCCGACGTGGCCAGTGACGACCATCACCACCCTGCGGCGGCCGACAGAGTCCGAAGACAGGATCCAGATGGATCCGATCTGGATCCGGCG
>NW_024115189.1:0-45038 GCF_003073215.2 Triticum urartu | reverse complement strand
AATAAAAAATATAAGTTCTAACAAGGTCTCAAAGTCTTCGATTAAAAAGTGAAAAAGCTCACACAGAGCCAAAATGGGCTAGAAACACAAACTAGCCAAACAAAAGACGCCACACCCGGCTGGCACAAAAAGAGATAGATAAACTAATTGCCTATTCTATTACATGATCGCCATCCAAACCGGTTGAAAATATCCCGAGCTACCATCTCCTAGCGGATAGATCCAGTAACCAAACGCTCCCTGGCCTCCGTCGGAGTGAGTAGCGACCACGAACGGATCAACGCCGTGGCTCTGAAAATAACCTGCAGAAAATGAATGTGTGTTGTCATGTTAAAAACCAAGTCATTTCTGCAATTCCAGAGCGCCCACACGGTGGTGCAGACTCCTACACGAATATGTCTTGCTAACTCGGGCCGTACCCCGTTAAGCCACGTTCCAAATAACGTGTTGGCGGAACTCGGTGGAGTAATATTAAAAGCAATATGGATCGTCCTCCATAAAACTTTAGCTAGCGGGCAATCAAGAAAGAGGTGTTTGATCGTCTCATCCCGTCACAGAAACTACACCTAGTAGGTCCTGTCCAATTACGCTTTGTCAAGTTGTCCTTAATTAAAATAATTTGTTTATGGAGAAACCACATAAACACTTTGATTTTCAAAGGTACTTTGACAACCCAAACATGTTTGGAACTAGGGATCGATCTTGAATTGATAACATCAATATACATTGATTTAACAGTAAAAACTCCAAACCTAGTGAGCTTCCAGCGTAATTCATCTGGTTGCTGGGAAAGCTGATTGTCCATTAGTCTCCTTACTAGATGTAGCCATTCTTCCCAACGATTACCCCCTAATGACCTTTTGAACTGAATATTAAGGGGATCGATTGTAATACCGTTGCAACAAAAATATCACGTCTTTGAACTATACGATACAAAGATGGGTATTGGATGGCTAAAGGTGCCTCTCCAAGCCAAGTATCCTCCCAGAATTTTGTACTGGCACCGTCACCAACAATAAACTTTGTCCTATTAAACAAGAAAAACTTTACTTTCATAAGCCCTTTCCAGAAGGGTGAATCAGTCGGTCTTACTGTCACCTGAGACAAAGTTTTGGTTTGGAGATACTTTCTGTTGGGGAACGTAGCAGAAATTCAAAATTTTCCTACGTGTCACCAAGATCTATCTATGGAGAGACCAGCAACGAGGGGAAGGAGAGTGCATCTACATACCCTTGTAGATCGCTAAGCGGAAGCGTTCAAGTGAACGGGGTTGATGGAGTCGTACTCGTCGTGATTCAGATCACCGATGATCCTAGTGCCGAACGGACGACACCTCCGCGTTCAACACACGTACAGCCCGGTGACGTCTCCCATGCCTTGATCCAGCAAGGAGAGAGGGAGAGGTTGAGGAAGACTCCATCCAACAGCAACACAATGGCGTGGTGGTGGTGGAGGAGCGTGGCAATCCTGCAGGGCTTCGCCAAGCACCACGGGAGAGGAGAAGAACTTGGGAGAGAGGGAGGGGCTGCACCAAAGGCAAAGGTGTGTCCCAAGAGGCTCTCCTACCCTCACTATATATAGGGATCCCAAGGGGGGTGCGCCAGCCCCTAGGAGATCCAATCTCCAAGGGGGCGGCGGCCAGGGGAGGAGTCCTCCCCCCCAAGGCACCTAGGAGGTGCCTTCCCCTGCTGGGACTCTTCCTTTAGGGTTTCCCCAGGCGCATGGGCCTCTTGGGGCTGGTGCCCTTGGTCCATGTAGGCCAAGGCGCACCCCCTACAGCCCATGTGGCCCCCCGGGGTAGGTGGCCCCACCCGGTGGGCCCCCGGGACCCCTCCGGTGGTCCCGGTACAATACCGATGACCCCGAAACTTGTCCCGATGGCCGAAACAGGACTTCCTATATATAAATCTTTACCTCCGGACCATTCCGGAACTCCTCGTGACGTCCGGGATCTCATCCGGGACTCCGAACAACATTCGGTAACCACATACAAGCTTCCTTTATAACCCTAGCGTCATCGAACCTTAAGTGTGTAGACCCTACGGGTTCGGGAGACATGCAGACATGACCGAGACGTTCTCCGGTCAATAACCAACAGCGGGATCTGGATACCCATTTTGGCTCCCACATGTTCCACGATGATCTCATCGGATGAACCACGATGTCAAGGACTTAATCAATCCCGTATACAATTCCCTTTGTCTACCGGTATGTTACTTGCCCGAGATTCGATCGTCGGAATCCAATACCTAGTTCAATCTCGTTACCGGCAAGTCTCTTTACTCGTTCCGTAACACATCATCCCGTGATCAACTCTTTGGTCACATTGCGCATATGATGATGTCCTACCGAGTGGGCCCAGAGATACCTCTCCGTTAACACGGAGTGACAAATCCCAGTCTCGATTCGTGCCAACCCAACAGACACTTTCGGAGATACCTGTAATGCACCTTTATAGTCACCCAGTTACGTTGTGACGTTTGGATACACCCAAAGCATTCCTACGGTATCCGGGAGTTGCACAATCTCATGGTCTAAGGAAATGATACTTGACATTAGAAAAGCTTTAGCATACGAACTACACGATCTTTGTGCTAGGCTTAGGATTGGGTCTTGTCCATCACATCATTCTCCTAATGATGTGATCCCGTTATCAACGACATCCAATGTCCATGGTTAGGAAACCGTAACCATCTATTGATCAACGAGCTAGTCAACTAGAGGCTTACTAGGGACATGGTGTTGTCTATGTATCCACACATGTATCTGAGTTTCCTATCAATACAATTATAGCATGGATAATAAACGATTATAATGAACAAGGAAATATAATAATAATCAATTTATTATTGCCTCTAGGGCATATTTCCAACAGTCTCCCACTTGCACTAGAGTCAATAATCTAGTTCACATCGCCATGTGATTAACACTCACAGGTCACATCGCCATGTGACTAACACCCAAAGAGTTCTAGGTTTGATCATGTTGCTTGTGAGAGAGGTTTTAGTCAACGGGTCTGAACCTTTCAGATCCGTGTGTGCTTCATAAATCTCTATGTCATCTCCTAGATGCAGCTACCACGTTCTATTTGGAGCTATTCCAAATAACTGTTCTACTATACGAATCCAGTTTACTACTCAGAATAATCTGGATTAGTGTCAAAGTTTGCATCGGCGTAACCCTTCACGACGAACTCTTTTACCACCTCCATAATCGAGAAAATTCCTTAGTCCACTAGTTACTAAGGATAACTTTGACCACTGTCCTGTGATCCGTTCTTGGATCACTCTTGTACCCCTTGACTGACTCATGGCAAGGCACACTTCAGGTGCGGCACACAGCATAGCATACTGTAGAGCCTATGTCTTAAGCATAGGGGACGACCTTCGTCCTTTCTCTCTATTCTGCCGTGGTCGAGCTTTAAGTCTTAACTTCATACCTTACAACTCAGGCAAGAACTCCTTCTTTGACTGATCCATCTTGAACACCTTCAAGATCATGTCAAGGTATGTGCTCATTTGAAAGTACATTAAGCGTTTTGATCTATCCTTATAGATCTTGATGCTCAATGCTCAAGTAGCTTAATCCAGGCTTTCCATTGAAAAACACTTTCCAAATAACCCTATATGCTTTCCAGAAATTCTACGTCATTTCTGATCAACAACATATAGTTCAACATATACTCATCAGAAATTCTATAGTGCTCCCACTCACTTCTTTGGAAATACAAGTTTCTCATAAACTTTGTATAAACCCAAAATCTTTGATCATCTCATCAAAGTGTACATTCCAACTCCGAGATGCTTACTCCAGTCCTTAGAAGGATTGCTGGAGCTTTGCATACTATTAGCATCTTTCAGGATTGACAAAACCTTCCGGTTGTATCACATACAACCTTTCCTCAAGAAAATTGTCGAGGAAACAATGTTTTGATCATCCTATCTGCAAGATTTCATAATATAATGCATGATAAATTACTGTAATTAGTAAATTCCAACAGAGCGGCTAGTCATTAAGCGGCATAGATGATTGACAGAGTTCCTGTCATCCGTAGTCATATCTCCTTGAACCTTGTCGATAGGAAACCTCTTATACGGACAATAGTTCGACTGCTTTCTTAATGGTGACATTTGATTCGAGCATTTTGGTCCGTCTTCCTTTTTATTAAGTGTACCATATGCGAGTCCTACAGCTCTTATCTTGTAGACGAATGCAATCGTAGTTCTTCCTAAAAGTCCAGCACTTGATTATTCCTATTATATGGTGGATTCCTCTCTCGATTAATATGGCTTCTTCGGTTTTAGTTGCATTTTAATTATCGGGATGCCCGGCGCCTCAACCATCTTGGTCATTGCGTGCCTTATAGGCTTTGTTCGTTTTATGTTCATTGTTGTCTGGTAAGCAAACATGATCTGTTTCCAACTGGTTACGTACACTCTGAAAGTATTTAGACGATTTGTGCATCCTTGGGCATTTCGCTTGTACGTAGGGTTTGAAGTGAACTGTGGATCTCGTTGAGGTTGTTCGATGTATTCACCACGAGGAGGGAGATGTCTTTCCACTCTAATTGGGTGGATGGATGGTTGCCATCTTATGGGTGTTGTGATTCATACTCTTGTCTTGGTGCTGCCTGTGAGTGCGTGCTAGAGTATATGTATCGAGTTTAGTTGAAGTAACTTTTTGGGAAACTCGGCATCAATTCTCTCACCATCTCTCTCTACTCAATTCTTTCGTGAGAACTTTTCCTTGGCGTATGTATAAGGTACTTCGATTCCTAATGATAACAATCTTTGCTTGCTTTTGGATCTGATGACTATGTGCGGTATCACCTTCAGCTGTTTGTGGTTGTTGGCCTTATTGGAATGTAGTTGCGATTTTAGGTCGCTTTGGTTTTCGGAGCTTTATCTTATGCTCGATCTGTGAAACTTTTCAAGCATAATGAGTCGGTCGCTATGCCCATGTTTCATACTTTTTGATAAGTCAATATTTGGTACTAGCTATGTGTTTCGCGGTACCATAGTTCTGATTTTGTTGCTGTTTTTACGGTGTCCATTCTGGTTATTGCTGTGGATTTGCTTCGTTGGGTGCCTTGATTTATAAGTATAATGTGGGTTGTCTCTTATATTTGTCTGTAATTGCTGGCCATTAAACTGGGTATGTGCTGGGTATTTATTTTGCGTAAGTCAGACATCTAGGGTAGTGCAGGCATTAGGTCCAATAGGGTGCAGTTATGATGGGTCGTGTTGAGCACGATCCATTGTTCACACAGTGGGTTCGGGCGGGCTGTATTTGGTAGTGTTGAGATTATCTGGATTTTCCACTAATGTCTTAGATTGGTGTGCCAAACTCGTATTCAGATGGTTGATTCTCTTATTGATTATATCATGTATTTGAGCGTTTATCCGCCATTGTCTCCCCTATTGGTGGTAGGCTTTTCTGGTGCCACGTATTCTTATCAATCTTCTAACTGAATTAATCTTGAACTCTTTTTTGAATGATATCTAGGCTCGTGAATTCATCAAGTAAAAGCGTACTCTCAACTATCCTACTCAAAGTGCTATCTGTGTAAGAAAGAACATAACGATATTCACGTAACATCCGTCGCACGTGCATTGGACCTGGACACTAATGCGAATGAATTGGTAGTACTTTCCTGCTGGCATGACTAATTTTGCTTTCGAGTTTGAGTTTTGTCGAAGCTGAGACCGTGTTGCGAGGTCTTTTGCAGGGGTCATGCTTGCCCCATCTTGGTTGTGGTTGATTGTGAAGAGGTGTCCTCAATGGATTTCAAGATCAAGTTGAGTCCGAGAGAACGTTGTCGCTAGTTTGTCATTGAGTTATCTTTCATGCATATCTCATCCATAAAGACATGTTCTTACTAGTGCGTCAACAAACTTTTCAAAAATGAAGTTGAGTCCAAAATCATGGCAACTATGGTAGCTTGTGCTTCATGTTTGCCGTTTTATACGCGTGTGTATGACTTACGTGGGTTTGTGCTCACAAAGTTAGGCGGTGGTACGATACGAGTTAATAGCTTGATCTTGTGGCTAGTAATGGCGTGTGTAATACACTTGACGATACGAGAATTGCCTAAGACCATTTTGTATGTTGGTGTAAGAGCGATTGATATTGTTGTTTGTAGTGTTTCAAAGTTATAGAACGAATAACCATTATTGCTCTTAACAGTGATATAAACCGTAGTGGCGTATGACATGATAGTCTTAATATGTCTATTTGTTGCTCATAGGCACACAATCACATATAGCAGAGGTTGCTGCGTATGACTGGGGAGGACGCGTTACGATATGGGTGGATTATATAATGTCTAACGATTGGTCGGGGATCTAAACATCTTCCATAGCTCAGTTTAATCATCACTTCTTACTCTTGAGGTAGTTTCTACTTTTATTTGTCCCGGTGTTAGCTTTTTATTTCGTATAGCTTGGGGCACACTAGCCAAGCGCGTACGCATGTGAGCCTAGATAACGGTGGTGCTACTGGTATAGTTATGTACTTAAGTTACTTGATTGGCATCAACTTACATTATGGTGGTTCGAGTAATATATGGCTATACTTCTATCGACTTTTGCCGAGCCTTGCTCAATTTATCAGTATCTAGGGTAATTCTGCTCCAGTGGCTGTTCCCTTATTACAGAAGCACTTAGTCTCGGGTTTGGGTTCAACCTTGGGTTTCTTCACTAGAGCAGCAGCTGAATTTGCCGTTTCATGAAGTATCCCTTCTTGCCCTTGCCCTTCTTGAAACTAGTGGTTTCACCAACCATCAACAATTGATGCTCCTTCTTGATTTCTACTTTTGTGGTGTCAAACATCGCGAATATCTCAAGGATCATCATATATGTCCCTGATATATTATAGTTCATCACGAAGCTCTAGCAGCTTGGTGGTAATGACTTCGGAGAAACATCACTATCTTATCTGGAAGATCAACTCCCACTTGATTCAAATGATTGTTGTACTCAGACAATCTGAGCACAAGCTCAACAATTGAGCTTTTCTCCCTTAGTTTGCAGGCTAAGAAAATCGTCGGAGGTCTTATACCTCTTGACGTGGGCACGAGCCTGAAATCCCAATTTCAGCCCTCAAAACATCTCATATGTTTCGCGACGTTTCAAAACGTCTTCGGTGCCTCAACTCTAAACCGTTTAACTGAACTATCACGTAGTTATCAAAACGTGTATGTCAGATGTTCGCAACATCCACAGACGACGTTCGAGGTTCAGCACACTGAGCGGTGCATTAAGGACATAAGCCTTCTATGAAGCAATGAGGACAATCCTCAGTTTACGGACCTAGTCCGCATAATTGCTACTATCAACTTTCAACTAATTTTTCTCTAGGAACATATCTAAACAGTAGAACTAAAGCGCGAGCTACGACATAATTTGCAAAATCCTTTTGACTATGTTCAGATAATTAAGTTCATCTTATGAACTCCCACTCAGATTAGACATCCCTCTAGTCATCTAAGTGATTACATGATCCGAGTCAACTAGGCCGTGTCCGATCATCACGTGAGACGGACTAGTCAACATCGGTGAACATCTTCATGTTGATCGTATCTTCTATACGACTCATGCTCGACCTTTCGGTCTTCTGTGTTCCGAGGCCATGTCTGTACATGCTAGGCTCGTCAAGTTAACCCTAAGTGTTTTGCATGTGTTCCGAGGCCATGTCTGTACATGCTAGGCTCGTCAACACCCGTTGTATGTGAACGTAAGGATCCATCACACCCGATCATCACGGCGTGCTTAGAAACGACGAACTGTAGCAACGGTGCACAGTTAGGGGAGAACACTTCTTGAAATTTTAATGAGGGATCATCTTATTTACTACCGTCGTTCTAAGCAAATAAGATGTATAAACATGATAAACATCACATGCAATCAAATAGTGACATGATATGGCCAATATCATATTGCTCCTTTGATCTCCATCTTGGCTCCATGATCATCTTGTCACCGGCACATCCATCTTGTCTTCTTGAAGTTGTCACGTCATCTATTACTTCTTTTTGGGTCGGGCCTGTATGAAACGCCATGATCTCCATCAAGCGATGATCTCCATCATCGGGCGCTCTTTGATAGTTGTTCACCTGTTGGGTTCGATCTTCATTATCTTCTACTCGTACTTGAGAGGCTATGATAACTTGTGGTAGTGCGTGACAATGAATAGTAGAGTAAATTACATAATGTTTATGTGTGGACGCTTTTGTGGTGGGGGTATCTCGGCAGGTCATTAACAATTAGAGTTACTAGACAACGCTATGGTGCTTCTTGCCGTTTGTTGCGAATTTACTTCATGCGCCGGAGTTGCAGTCGTGATGTCCTTATTGACTAATAACATGTATCTAATCTCATACGTATCACAATATCATGTCATCGTTGGCACATTGTCGTTTGTGCCATATCACAGTGGGACATAGCATAGTGTTTCGCTGCGAGAAACGTGATATGAAGACGTTCCTCCTTTTTAATTGTTTGTTTTGCATGTTTACGTTGCGTTGCTATGGGTTGCTCGTGGCTTAGCAAGACACCGTGCTTACCGTACTTTCCAAAGACCACAACGTTGAAGGCCAGTGTCCGTATGTTTGCCCTTCATTAGGAGCGCTTTTATCGAATCCGATCAGACTCAAGTAAGAGACAACACCGCTCAGCACTTTATGTCCTATCTTAGTGTGCATTGTTCAGTTTTTGGTTTTTGAACCTGTCTCACTGTAATGTAGTAGGGGGTATTAGGTTTGGTTTCTTCGGGCTTGCTCTGCTTCATCCCTATCGATTGTCTCTTGGTGGTTTTGGTGTGTATTGTTTTGGTCTGTTTGCCCGGAAATCTAGATAAGACGTGAGTAACGGGCGTAAGCAATTGAACAAATCACACGGCCCACTAACTACTTTGTGCTTTCTAGCCGTTGTCATAGAATCTACCCTAATTAGGAGCCGGTGAAGCTCAATGATGGTTGCTGACTGGGTATATTGGGTGGGTAATCGGTGGTAGCAGGGAGAGAGCAAAATTTCTTATGCTGTGTCACCTTAGATCTATCTATGGAGAGAACTAGCAACGTATGTTGGGGATAGGGAGGAGTAGGGTGTATTGCTACTAGTACCCGTTGTGTAGATCGCTTAGGTTTGGGACTGGTCTAATCATTCACGAGTGTGAGGTTGGGTGGGTTGATGGGAGTGCGTACTTTCGTCGTGATTGGTGGCTAAGGTATCTACCGTGATTTCTAAGTGCCGCAGCGGACAATGGCTACTCTCCGTCTGGCGTGCGAGGCAACCTGTACAGCCGGTTGAGCGGCGTCTCTAGCGCTGCGGCTAAGGGGAGAGTAGGGAGATGGTTGATGGAAGGGACTCCGAGTCGCAGCAGGGTCCACACAACGGCCGTGTTGGTATGGAGGAGGTGGCAATGCTAGCAGGAGGTGGACTTCGCGGCGGCAGAGGCTGGAGCGTTCTGCAGATGAGGCGAGATGACTTAGGGAGAGGTATGATGGGTGGCTGCTGGCCAATAGGCAAAAGGTGTGTTGGAGACGCCAGCTCTGCTGACCCACGTCACTGCATGGGTATACTGGGTTTGGGGATCCGCAGGGCCGGAGTGTCGGGGCGCCGGGATCCCCTCAGGAAGATCCAATTCCAAGGGGAACGGCGGCCAGGTGGAGCGAGTCCTCCCCCGCCCCAAGGGCACCCTATGAAGGTGTCTTCTACACTGGCTGGGGACCTTCCTCTTAGGAGTTTCTCCAGGCGCATTGGGGTCCTTCTGGGGCGTTGTGTGCCCTTTGCCCATTTAGGCCAAGGCGGCACCCCTGTATGTCAGGGCCATTTGGCTCATTTGGATTGTGTAGTGATGGCCAGTTTGCGTACGGTGGGCCTCTCGTGACCCTTCCGGTGTTTCCGTTCCGGATCAATACAATTGCGCGCCTTTTTTTTTTGGTTGTTGGTTTTGAAAGGCTTCTGGTCCCGATGGCCGAAAACAGGACTTTATACTATATTTAATGTTTTTTACCTGTACTGGACTATTTCCGGAATCTCGCCTGTGATGGTGCGGTTTTTTGTCTTATGGGACTCCGAACAAACATTCGTGGATTTGATCACATAGCACCAGTTCTTTACGGAACCCTAGCGTCACTGGAACTTAAAGCGTTGGGGAGATCTCTGATTCAGGTTCTGGTGTGAGACACTGCAAGCTGTTTATGTTTTCTTTATTTTTGTTTTTTTATTAAGGTGTGACCCTACGGTTGTGGGAGACGTGCAGACATGACCGAGATGACTCTCCGGTCAATAACCAACAGCGGGATCTGGATACCCATGTTGGCTCCCACGTTCACGATGATCTCATCGGATGAACCACGATGTCAAGGACTTAATCAATCCCGTATACAATTCCCTTTGTCTAGCGGTACGATACTTGCCCGAGATTCGATCGTCGGTATCCCGATACCTTGTTCAATCTCGTTACCGGCAAGTCTCTTTACTCGTTCCGTAACACATCATCCCGTGATCAACTCCTTGATCACATTGTGCACATTATGATGATGTCCTACCGAGTGGGCCCAGAGATACCTCTCCGTTTACACGGAGTGACAAATCCCAGTCTCGATTCGTGCCAACCCAACAGACACTTTCGGAGATACCCGTAGTGCACCTTTATAGCCACCCAGTTACGTTGTGACATTTGGTACACCAAAGCATTCCTACGGTATCCGGGAGTTGCACAATCTCATGGTCTAAGGAAATGATACTTGACATTAGAAAAGCTTTAGCATACGAACTACATGATCTTGTGCTAGGCTTAGGATTGGGTCTTGTCCATCACATCATTCTCCTAATGATGTGATCCCGTTATCAATGACATCCAATGTCCATGGTCAGGAAACCGTAACCATCTATTGATCAACGAGCTAGTCAACTAGAGGCTTACTAGGGACATGGTGTTGTCTATGTATCCACACATGTATCTGAGTTTCCTATCAATACAATTCTAGCATGGATAATAAACGATTATCATGAACAAGGAAATATAATAATAATCAATTTATTATTGCCTCTAGGGCATATTTCCAACAATCAGTATGTATGATTTCCAATAAGTTGGTTGCTCGCTCCATTGTTCCTGAGAACGGAGTCTTGGTCATTTTACCCATGAGGCATGGTTCGCATGTGTCAAATGATTCGTAATCAAGAGACTCTAAAAGTCCATCTGCATGGAGCTTCTTCATGCGTTTGACACCTATGTGACCAAGGCGGCAGTGCCACAAGTATGTGGGACTATCATTATCAACCTTACATCTTTTGGTATTCACACTATGAATATGTGTAACATTACGCTCGAGATTCATTAAGAATAAACCATTCACCAGCGGAGCATGACCATAAAACATATCTCTCATATAAATAGAACAACCATTATTCTCGGATTTAAATGAGTAGCCATCTCGAATTAAAACGAGATCCTGATACAATGTTCATGCTCAAAGCTGGCACTAAATAACAATTATTGAGGTTTAAAACTAATCCCGTAGGTAAATGTAGAGGTAGCGTGCCGACGGCGATCACATCGACCTTGGAACCATTCCCGACGCGCATCGTCACCTCGTCCTTCGCCAGTCTCTGCTTATTCCGCAGCTCCTGCTTTGAGTTACAAATGTGAGCAACCGCACCGGTATCAAATACCCAGGAGCTACTACGAGTACTGGTAAGGTACACATCAATTACATGTATATCACATATACCTTTAGTGTTGCCGGCCTTCTTGTCCGCTAAGTATTTGGGGCAGTTCCGCTTCCAGTGACCACTTCCCTTGCAATAAAAACACTCAGTCTCGGGCTTGGGTCCATTCTTTGGCTTCTTCCCGAGCTTGCTTACCGGGCGCGGCAACTCCCTTGCCGTCCTTCTTGAAGTTCTTCTTACCCTTGCCTTTCTTGAACTTAGTGGTTTTATTCACCATCAACACTTGATGTTCCTTTTTGATTTCCACCTCTGCTGATTTCAGCATTGAATATACCTCAGGAATGGTCTTTTCCATCCCCTGCATATTGAAGTTCATCACAAAGCTCTTGTAGCTCGGTGGAAGCGACTGAAGGATTCTGTCAATGACCGCGTCATCCGGGAGATTAACTCCCAGCTGAGTCAAGCGGTTATGCAACCCAGACATTTTGAGTATGTGCTCACTGACAGAACTATTTTCCTCCATCTTACAGCTGAAGAACTTGTCGGAGACTTCATATCTCTCGACCCGGGCATGAGCTTGGAAAACCATTTTCAGCTCTTCGAACATCTCATATGCTCCGTGTCTCTCAAAACGCTTTTGGAGCCCCGGTTCTAAGCTGTAAAGCATGCCGCACTGAACGAGGGAGTAATCATCAGCACGTGACTGCCAAGCGTTCATAACGTCTTGGTTCTCTGGGACAGGTGCGTCACCTAGCGGTGCTTCTAGGACATAATCTTTCTTGGCAGCTATGAGGATGATCCTCAGGTTCCGGACCCAGTCCGTATAGTTGCTGCCATCGTCTTTCAGCTTGGTTTTCTCTAGGAACGCGTTGAAGTTGAGGACAACGTGGGCCATTTGATCTACAAGACATATTGTAAAGATTTTAGACTAAGTTCATGATAATTAAGTTCATCTAATCAAATTATTCAATGAACTCCCACTCAGATAGACATCCCTCCAGTCATCTAAGTGAAACATGATCCGAGTTAACTAGGCCGTGTCCGATCATCACGTGAGACGGACTAGTCAACATCGGTGAACATCTTCATGTTGATCGTATCTTCTATACGACTCATGCTCGACCTTTCGGTCTTCTGTGTTCCGAGGCCATGTATGTACATGCTAGGCTCGTCAAGTCAACCTAAGTGTATTGCGTGTGTAAATCTGGCTTACACCCGTTGTATTGAACGTTAGAATCTATCACACCCGATCATCACGTGGTGCTTCGAAACAACGAACCTTCGCAACGGTGCACAGTTAGGGGGAACACTTTCTTGAAATTATATGAGGGATCATCTTATTTAAGCTACCGTCGTTCTAAGCAAATAAGATGTAAAACATGATAAACATCACATGCAATCAAATAGTGACATGATATGGCCAATATCATTGCTCCTTTTGATCTCCATCTTCGGGGCTCCATGATCATCGTTGTCACCGGCATGACACCATGATCTCCATCATCATGATCTCCATCATCGTGTCTTCTTGAAGTTGTCTCGTCATCTATTACTTCTACTACTATGGCTAACGCTTTAGCAATAAAGTAAGTAATTACATGACGTTTATGTTGACACGCAGGTCATAAATAAATTAAGACAACTCCTATGGCTCCTGCCGGTTGTCATACTCATCGACATGCAAGTCGTGATTCCTATTACAAGAACATGATCAATCTCATACATCACATATATCATTCATCACATCCTTTGGCCATATCACATCACAACACTTGCTGCAAAAACAAGTTAGACGTCCTCTAATTGTTGTTGCAAGTTTTTACGTGGCTGCTATAGGTTTCTAGCAAGAACGTTTCTTACCTACGCCAAAAACCCACAACGTGAATTGGCCAATTTCTATTTACCCTTCATAAGGACCCTGTTCATCGAATCCGATCCGACTAAAGTGGGAGAGACAGACACCCGCCAGCCACCTTATGCAACTAGTGCATGTCAGTCGGTGGAACCAGTCTCACGTAAGCGTACGTGTAAGGTCGGTCCGGGCCGCTTCATCCCACGATGCCGCCGAATCAAGATAAGACTAGTAACGGCAAGCAAATTGACATACACACGCCCACAACTGCTTTGTTCTACTCGTGCATAGAAACTACGCATAGACCTAGCTCATGATGCCACGTGTTGGGGAACGTTGCAGAAAACAAAAAATTTCCTACTCATTTCACCAAGATCATCTAGGAGTTCATCTAGCAACGAGTCATTGGATGCATCTACATACCTTTGTAGATCGCGCACGGAAGCGTTCAAAAGAACGGTGATGATGTAGTCGTACTCGACGTGATCCAAATCACCGATGACCAGCGCCGAACGGACGGCACCTCCGTGTTCAACACACGTACGGGACGGGAGACGTCTCCTCCTTCTTGATCCAGCAAGGGGGAAGGAGAGGTTGATGAAGATCCAGCAGCACGACGGCGTGGTGGTGGATGCAGGGCGTCACAGAAGCAGGGCTTCGCCTATGCTACGAAAAGGAGACGTAACGGGGAGAGAGGGAGGCACCAGGGGCTGGTGTCAAATCCCTCCTCTCCCCCCCACTATATATAGGGGTGCCATGGGGGGGCTCCGGCCCTAGTAGATGAGATCTACTAGGGGGGGCGGCGGCCAAGGGGAGGATTCCCTCCCCCCCAAGGCACCTAGGGGTGCCTTCCACCACATGGACTCTTCCATGGTGGAACCCTAGGCGCATGGGCCTATAGGGGCTGGCGCCCCAGCCCACTATGGGCTGGGTTTCATCCTATTTCAGCCCATGGGGCCCTCCGGGATAGGTGGCCCCACCCGGTGGACCCCCGGGACCCTTCCGGTGGTCCCGGTACAATACCGATAACCCCGAAACTTGTCCCGATGCCCGAAACAGCACTTCCTATATATAATTCTTTACCTCCGGACCATTCCGGAACTCCTCGTGACGTACGGGATCTCATCCGGGACTCCGAACAACATTCGGGTTTCTGCATATACATATCTTCATAACCCTAGCGTCACCGAACCTTAAGTGTGTAGACCCTACGGGTTCGGGAGACAAGCAGACATGACCGAGACGACTTTCCGGTCAATAACCAACAGCGGGATCTGGATACCCATGTTGGCTCCCACATGCTCCACGATGATCTCATCGGATGAACCACGATGTCGAGGATTCAATCAACCCCGTATGCAATTCCCTTTGTCAATCGATATGTTACTTGCCCGAGATTCGATCGTCGGTATCCCAATACCTCGTTCAATCTCGTTACCGGCAAGTCACTTTACTCGTACCGTAATGCATGATCCCGTGACCAGACACTTGGTCACTTTGAGCTCATTATGATGATGCATTACCGAGTGGGCCCAGTGATACCTCTCCGTCATACGGAGTGACAAATCCCAGTCTTGATCCATGTCAACCCAACAGACACTTTCGGAGATACCCTAGTGTACCTTTATAGTCACCCAGTTACGTTGTGACGTTTGGCATACCCAAAGCACTCCTACGGTATCCGGGAGTTACACGATCTCATGGTCTAAGGAAAAGATACTTTGACATTGGAAAACTCTAGCAAACGAACTATACGATCTTGTGCTATGTTTGGGATTGGGTCTTGTCCATCACATCATTCTCCTAATGATGTGATCTCGTTATCAATGACATCCAATGTCCATAGTCAGGAAACCATGACTATCTGTTGATCAACGAGCTAGTCAACTAGAGGCTTACTAGGGACATGTTGGTGTCTGTTATTCACACATGTATTACGATTTCCGAATAATACAATTATAGCATGAATAAAGACAATTATCATGAACAAGGAAATATAATAATAATGCTTTTATTATTGCCTCTAGGGCATATTTCCAACAGTCTCCCACTTGCACTAGAGTCAATAATCTAGTTACATTGTGATGAATCGAACACCCATGGAATTCTGGTGTTGATCATGTTTTGCTCTAGGGAGAGGTTTAGTCAACGGATCTGCTACATTCAGGTCCGTATGTACTTTACAAATCTCTATGTCTCCATTTTGAACATTTTCACGAATGGAGTTGAAGCGACGCTTGATGTGCCTTGTCTTCTTGTGAAACCTGGGCTCCTTGGATCGTTTGAAGCTACTTAAGCTTGTGAGCGCTCGTTAACAGATTCTGATGTGTTATGGTATACATGATGAGTGTGTACATGTGGTTTTCAAGAAGGAAGATGGTGACTGAAAAAGGAAATGTCTAGTCTGTCCTTTTCTCTATTTTTGGGGAAGGACAGGGTTTCTTTTTTTTTAATCAATGAGATGCCTGTCCAGATTGTGTAGATGTGTTACCTAACTTGCTAGGTTACATGTGTTGAGCACTTTAGAGGTCATTTTTTGATCTATATAAATTGTTCTGCTAATAATACGGCTATGGTTGGTTATTGTGCTTATACTATTTCGTAGCTGCACCTTGGAATTGAATTTCCTATGCAGATCATTGTGATAATAACATAAAGATTGATTTGCGCTGAGCACGAGTTATGCACTAGGAAAATAAGGTCTTAAAATGTTGAGTAAATGCTTTGCTGGTTTTGTTCTTTGAGCACTGATTTTTGGTTTTAGTTTAATGATCTACCTAAGTGATTGTGACAATGATTTTAAGCATTGATTATCTCTAAGCAGCGGCTAATGCATAAAGAAGCTGGATTTCATCACTATTTTACTTGAGCATTGTTAATTAGTTTCTTTGTAAATAAAAAAAATTGGATCGCTTCTTGTCAGAATTCATAATAACTACTTATCTAGAATGTTGAATAGTTAAGGACCATTGACGGCCGGGGTATCAACAGGGGAATCTGCCACGACGATAACATGGAGACTTTCAATATCCATGATCCTAACCACACAAAATACAGGGTGGCTCTTTTATGATGCTTTAGTACTCCATCCGTCGCAAAATTCTTGTCTTTGATTTGTGTAAATACCAACGTATCAAATCATGTTTTAGTCAAAATTTTGGGACGGAGTATTTTCTTGTTGTTTTTTCAAATTATTGTCACACGCCTTTTAGTTTATGACATCACGTGATGACATTGCTAGCATCACAAATGCATGCGAGACGTGACGACTATCGATGCATGGCTAGAGGTTCTAGGCAGCCAACGGTGCATGGTGTGATGTCTACATGGCCACGGAGACCATCGTGTTGGTTGTGTCGTGGCTACATGATGATCACAAAGTCTCGATCCAAGTAATACTATAGTGGCCTCTGTGTACATTTCTTTCTCAGTTTGAAATTTCTAGATCAATTGATGACAATTTGATCTGATGTTTCACAAGTCTTGAGCACCAGGGTTTATGTACCAAATTTTCAATCCCCAACCCATCCACCCTGGACACGAACTTTGGATTGCATCACGTAGATGTACAAAATCCAGTTCCTAGCGCCTGCCCCAAGCGCCTACGATTGTGATTTTTTTTCCAGGATCCTAATTAAGCGCCTAAATAAGCCGGCTGCATTGTAGGTGCCCAACGCCGAAGTATTTCCGCTATACTAGGTAACTACCAATTACTCCCCGCATCTCTCCCCCTAGGACACGCTCTAAAACTATCGCCGCCGCTCACACGCCCGCCTCACTGCCGCCCGATATGAAATCCACTCGTGGAGGTCGATTGGCCGTCGTGACAGAGCGGGGTCATGGACGTGGGGGGCCTGTCATGGACGCCGTCGTGACAGATCGTGGACTTGCGGAGCTAACCACCGACGTCGTCGTCCATCGCATGGATGAGGATCCCCACGAGAAAGCTTTGGACTACTCGGTGTCCGCCCAGAGAAGCATCGTGTCAACGAGGTGCAGTACTCCGTCGTCGATCACAAGCAGCAGCACATGCACGACATGGACTGGAATTCTGTTACGGTAATTTTAATTTTTTAACCCTAGATTTGTCTTCAAGTTTAAGGTTAGAGGTTAATCATTAAACCATCAATACATTGTTGAATTGGCATAATGGAATCTAGCTCTAAATATAATGTTGATCGTCAGTACGTAATGATCATTATTTATTCAATCAATCTTCGAGAAATTAATGGTTCATCCACTCCACAATTTAGTGCGTTTTGGTTTTATGCTAAAAGTCAGACATCATAAAGGTTGTGCATGTTTATTGACATTTTTTTTAAAGTACATCATATGATTTATGCTTTCATATGGATTTGATATTGCTTTTTTCTCCTGAAATTTTCAAAGTTAATAAATATTTACTTTAAAAATAATTTATAGGCACTACAGTATGAAACTTAGGGAATATTAGGTACTGTAAACAATGGTGCAGCTTATATCATACATAATTTAAACTTTCAGCCTTATTCTCATGATTATGCGGACATTTCCGAAGGAGAGATGGATGCACACACTCAGAAAACCCTTGAAAAATTGCAGAATGGACAGTGCAACGTGCTTAAGCGTATGGCATATCGTTGCGCGTTCTGTGGCAAATATCTGGATCCGGCTTTCGTTAGTATTCTTGAGCATGCCGAAGGAGTTGCCAAAGGATACCAAATGAAGCATGGTGTGAGGGCGAAACACAAGGCGCTAGCCCAATATCTCAGGAATTTGTCGGACAAAGAGAAGGTCCGAAGAAGGCGTTATGAGAACCAGCATGCCAAAGAATAGATGAATAAACGAAACCATGAAGAAGTTCTGGTTGGCATAAGTAGTCATTCGTGGTTTTTTTGAAAATACCAATGAATATTTTAATTTATCATAGTTTTTGCAAAAATGTTACATTTATTAAATTTAATCATAAAAATGCATACAATTCAATTATTCATTTTTTTCAAATATTTGCAACCTTGCATCTAATAGTTTACCATTTTATTGGTTAACCATTATTTTCATATATATATATATATATAGTGTGGAGTGCTTAAAATTATTCAAGATCAATTGGTACTGAAAGACTCATCCACATGCAATATGAACAGCAGTGTATTTTTAGGGTTTCTTTAAAAGAACACATGTGGTCATCCTGATCTTTTGTGTTTGGCCAGAATTGGTAAAGCTGCCAAATCTGCATTGATCCGGCCCAACACTTTGTTCATTTTGTGGGCCTGCACAAGTGGGAGGCAAAGAGAAAAGCGAGCGATGGCCCCAACCCCAACCCACCCCCATTCCCAATCACACCACACTTCGTTCTTTGCAGAGACAGAGAGGCGACGCGGAGGGCGACGGCTAGGGTTTGCCAAGCCGTCACCTTGGCCGCCCCCGTCATCGTCAAATCGACCGGATCCGCGAGGCCACCCACTCCCCCCTGCTCCGGCCATGATTCTCCACTGCTTCGTCGACAGCAAGGTCCGACAACGGCATCTCTTCTCCCCAATCCTTGTCGCGCCGCCCGAAGCTCCGGTGGTGCCAGCTTCGAACAAGTCTACTCCAGCCCCATCTGGTACCACTTCGCAGGTAAGATTGATCTTCCCTGCCCTTCTAATGCCGATCTGACCTTAATTTTGCGATCTAGCAGCACCGCCCAAGTTAAAATATGACACTTGCTTGTGTGCATGTTTCAGGTATTCGCAGATTTACTATCAACTAGTAGGTCATATTGCAACAACTAATTTTACAGCAAGATAATCTGACAATGTACTGCGTAATCATGATTTTACTTGTTCGTATGGGTAGTAATGGGTAAACACTTTCATGCAAGTAAGAGAAAAAGGTGGGTGTTGGCCAGCATACCTTGCTCGTCGACATAGCCTTCACTATGCTATCATCTTTCTTGACAGATGCTATCAAGTACTTTTTCCCCTGGAAAATGGCCCCCCACTGCTAGATATAGAAAAAGTATATTGACAGGAGCATACACATGTTTTGGTTTGTTGGGATAGTTTGAAGACTATGTATATGTATTTGCTGATGCTTAGTTATTAAAAACTAGAAAGGCGAGCACATAAGCAGTCCATGAGGAAATTTGTAATGATGGAATGAGGATCAGTTATAGTTTCATGTATTACTCGATGGTAGTATGATGATTAGTGCATATTTTGAAGGATTTGTCAAGTATAGACTGCTCTTGATTGGTGCATGTTTTTGATGATATGTGCACACATGTAATATTTTTGGTTGGTGCATATTTTTGCTGATTGTTGTTACTGCTTACTTGAATTATGTCAGCCTATCTCCAAGATATGGTATGGGCTTGTTGGGGTCAATGAAAATTTCCTGTGAGCTAGCAGTACACATTGCAACAAATTCCTCAATGTTGGATTTTCTGACATTATACTTCATAATCATGATTTTACTTGTTAGTATGGGTAGTAATGAGTAAATAAATAGCAAGTATACAAAAGGGTGACAATTGGTCAGCATACCTTGCTCGTTCTCATAGCCTTCACTATACTGTCATCTTGCTTGAGGGATTCTATCATGTCCTTATTCTCACTGGAAATTGGAAAATTAACCTCCACAGCTACCTCTAAAAATGTTATGTACAGCAGCAAATGCATTATTTGTTTTGTTGGGACAATTTAAAGACTTTATATTTATTACCTGATGGTACCACACAACAGCCCATCAGGAAATTTGCAGTGATCAAAGGCAGTTTCACGTATTGCTCGATGAGAGCAGTCAATCATGGTTCATTTTTACATGGCTACTAATTGGTTGGTTACCAAGTTTTCTTGTCCAGCTCACAAAATTGTAACCTTGAAATATCCTAATTGGTTATGTCTGCCCAATGATTATGAGTCTAACCACTAGTCTTGACTAGTCGTGCGAATAGTTGTCGACTAGCTTTTTCGTGTAGATGTTTATACATGAACTACGTACTTAGCAAGAAGTATGCGAAAAGATTATTCACATTGTATATGGTGCTAACAAGTCATAATGGAAGACTGATTTCATATATCAATAACTAACATTTGTTCATTGCAATGCATGCAACAGGTTTGAATGGCAAGGGAAACCATCCTCATCAGCAGTGAAGAGAGTGATCACCGGACCACCTCAGATGATGCTTCAGATGGCACTTCACGTGGGAGTGACGGCTATAGCGGTGATGGCGACACCTCTAGCGACTATGACATTGATGATAGTTCTGATGGAGATGGAGATGTGGACCACGATCCTATCTTGGCACTACGGGGTAAAGTTCTATTTGGCTGGTCAAATATTAAATGAACTGTGAAATATCGAAAGTTGATGTTTGAGTGACACTTGATTACCACACATTACTCTGTTTGGGTTCTAAATGACCTTCCAAATCAACATTGACTGAACTAGAGCTTACATAGAGCGGTGTTTAGTTGTTAGTTTAAATAAATCAAATATTCAATTTGCCCATGTTTCTACGAGATATTGCTGGGTGGATGTGATTGGGTTATCTATGTCCTTCATTTCTTCATCATTGGAGTAGGCATTGATCATTAACCCAGTGCTGATGTTCTAGATCTTACATATGAAATTATTTACTACTCTGTCATCTTAATTTTTTTTCATACAGGTCCGGATACCATGTGAGAAAAGGAACTTTCGAGGATCGCATCTTCTACGGCAACCATGTATTGCTAAACGAGGATCGGTGGGACTATCTCAAATCCATAGTAAAGCAGTGCCAACCTCCCATACAATACTATGTCAGCACCGTCACTCGCTCGGCAGTCATCAGAGGGAAGAGCAAGATGGTAAACACTTGGACTTTTCTTTTTGCAAATCATACTTCACTAGTGAAAATGCCATCATGTAGAGACAGAGAGGAGGACGGGTGATACGGACATTGCAATGTCTAGAATATTATCAAGTGCGGCTGCTACTAAACTCGAACCAACTAAGGTGAGCAAGGAGAGTCTATTCGAGGATGCTGATACAATTATAAGTTGTCCAGATATATTGCACACCGGCAGAGATGGCAAGGAACGTTTGCTATGCGGTCCAGGTATTCGTGCCGCAAAGATGGGTGCACGTCAAGCTGGTAATTTGGACAACAAATTGATGTGTAGACGTGCTTGTACAAATCTTGTACATGCACATACACAAGGAGATATAAGAGAATCGCAGAAGCCATGTGAGCCACGTCCATATATTAAGCCAATATATCAATTTGGTTTGATAAATAAAAGGAAGTCAGATCCTTTCCAAGAAGTATATGCTCATCACGGCAACAAACTTGAGATTATGGAGGAACGCATACGTGGCAAGGTGCAGCCCAACTTTCGTACACCTCCCCGATGGATTAAAAAAGGGACGATGGAGCTGCACGTTGGGTCCTAATTGCATGGAGAATAGTCTTTTTTCGTAGTCCCTTTACCTTACTTACGTATGTGTTTTATTTTAAAAATAGGAAGTATATCTTCTTGTTAGCTAGTAGTTTTCCTTCTAATTGCGTGCCATATAAATCGTGATGGCAAGTTGTACTAGTTACGTACTACTTAGGAGTCTAGGCGGTGTGGGCCTTAGGCCATGCGTTGGTTATATAAAAGTGGATGGCGTCCATATAACAGAGAGATCAGTTTGGAGTTTTATTTCGAGTATGAGATATACAAAAAAACGTCCGAGTTACGGGCGGCCATATCTTGTGTATTATTTGTGATTTTCTCATCGTGAAAATTTACTAGCGACGGAGGGTTGATCATTACATCGATGCCTACGTGCTGATCCAAGGGGGTCATTATTTCGTTTGTGTATTTTTGTACACAGGTGAAAATTGTTCTTGGAGGTTACCAGGAGGAACAGGGAGACGAGGTGTTGATCGAGTATCGCTGTGAAAGATGGGGCCATCTACACGCCCGAATTGGCATCTCGCTAGTTCGTGCCTCATCAACGGGCGTGGTTGTGCAAATCATTCTTACTTTTTTTGTGCAAATTATACTTCATTTTTATGTAACATTATTTATTTTCCTGTGCAATCAGTGATTCTCAAAGGAGTACAGTCAGGCCTACCTCAAAGATTATCTGCGAAAGCCCATGGTTGTGCGTGTCACCAGCGAACATTTTGAAGGTAATAAAAAGGTCTTGTTCAAGATGGGCAAGAAGGACGGGCGAGCGATCATGACGAAGAACTGGAGAGAAGTCGTTGAGGGCGCCAGAATGAAAGAAGATCAAATGGCTATCTTCAGGTTCATGGAAAGGAGTGGAGGTGGGCTTAGGGTGAACATGGTTAGTGGCATGAGGATTCGTTGACCCGCCGCAGTAGTTTGACGCTAGTTTTATAATCTGTATGTACTAGCCAGTAACTGCAAGTTGGTAGTATCAGCTTTAGGGTCCAGTAAGTGCAACTTAGTAGTAATTGGTACTTGGTAGTAACTGGTACTTTGGTGGTATAACTTTTGGGTCCGACTGGATATGAAGATCGTCCAGTAAGTGGAACTTGGCAGTAACTTGGTGGTAGTATGAACCCTATGTGGCGTAATGTACTTGCTATGCAAGTCTATATATATAACGCACCCTGGTACCCTCCTTGATATAATTACCTTTATGGACTGCAATTATATTTCCTTTTTTTGCCACAGTGATGCTAGTATTTTTAGAATCAAATCTAACCGGGTTTCAAATGGATTAGACACTACTTTCATTTTTGAACGAGGTTTGTGTGTTGGCTAGTACGAGTTCTTTTGAATATGTTGTTTTTAAAAATAGCATGCTGATTTCAAAATCAGCATGCTGCTTTCAAAACCGCATATTTTAAAAAGCATGTATTTTTTGAAATCAGTTTAAAAACAACGTTGTATTTTTAAAAACAGCGTTGTATTTTTAGAATGAGGCTGTTATTTTGAAATCAGCATGCTATTTTTAAAAACAACATATTCAAAAGAACATGATTTTTTTGAAATCAGCATGCTATTTTAAAAGTAGCATATTGAAAGCATTATATTTTTAAAATAAGCATGCTATTTTTTAAAAATATCATGCTGATTTCAAAACAGCATGCTATTTTAAAAGTAGCATATTGAAAAGAGCATTATATTTTTAAAAGTACCATGCTATTTTTAAAATTAGCATGCTATTTTTAAAATTAGCATGCTATTTTTGAAATTAGCATGTTATTTTAAAAGTAGCATAATTTTAAAATCAGCATGATATTTTTAAATCAGCATATTCATTATATTTTATTTTCAATTGAACATGTTTTTTTTAAATGAGCATGCTATTTTTAAAATATCAGTATGCTTATTTTCTATTTGAAAATAAACGATTTTCAATGTTATTTGAAAACGAGGTTTCTATTAACGTTCTATTTTCTTATATATATAAATTTTCGGTTTTATTTTATATTTCAAGTATGAAATTTGACTACACTTTGAACAAATTTCAGCAATATATTATGTAAAAAATGAAAAAAATATAGAAAACCAACTGCACTAAAAATGCATTGTTTCATCGATATTGATAAATCATAACTAGCCTACCATGTCGACCCGTCCATAATAATATGAGGGTGTACCAATCAAAAGAGGAATTCAGAAAAATAGTGGCAGTCCATCAAATAGGTCTAATACATGAGAAACAAGGTGGATCACGGCATGGAAAACTGTCTACTTTAGTTTGTTCTCAATTTTTCGACCCCTGAAATCCTTTTGTTTTCTCTGCTTGACCCTGTGCATCTAAACATCCTGTCTCGACTTCACTTTAGCTTTCCTGCATGAAACAACGTTTGTTAATAGGATAGCAAAGAAGATTTGAGCATGTACACTACACTATAACAGAAAAACACTAACTTCACTGATTTTCTCTTCATAGCTACGGAAGCTAACTTGACAGCTCTTATTCGCTCAGCCTGTGGTACATTCCTGCCAGGCCTTTTTGTCTTCATCACCCCTTTGACCTGTTCTTTACCGCCCTTACTAGAGTCTTTCTTGGAAAAGTTAAGAAACATCAACACAGTACTAGCAAATAACCGACTTCTAGAGCGGACATGTAAGTGCAGACACTAACTTCACTGGTTTTCCTCGTGCACCCTTGTCATCGTTCTTTTTCGTCCTCCCAGCATTGACATTTGGAGCGCCCTTACGTTTCCTGCAAAAAATGAAATAGATGAATCTGCGGCCAGCATTCGAAAACATGTTTAAGTACGCACAATTGTGCTAATGCCCACTTGTTTGGTTTTGCGTAATCCTCTTCTACAACCTCCAATGGTCTCTTTCTAGCCCTCCTCAGCCCACCATCTTCTGCATCTGAATCTTCCTCTTCTTCCTCATCTGAATCTCCCTCTTCTTCTGCATCTGAATCTCCCTCTTCTTCTGCATCTGAATCTTCCTCTTCTTATGTATCTGCCTCTGTCTCTTCTTCTGTATCTGCCTCTGTCTCTTCTTTTGTATCTGACTCTGTCTCTTCTTTTTGCTTCTTCCTCCTTGTGCTATTTGATTTCCCCGATTTTTTCCTGCGTAAATTGAAGAAAAACATGTGAACACTCTCCGGGAGAACATATTAACACGGTAAGCATGTATGGAAATGAACAATGAGATAAACACGTGCACTAACTTTCTTGCTTTTTTGAATCTTCCTCTTCTTCTATATCCGAATCTGTGTCTTCTTCTGTCTCTGAGTCTTTGTCTTTTCGCTTCTTCCTCCTTGTGACCTTTGATTTCCCCGATTTGTTCCTGAGTAAATTGAAGAAAAAGAGAGAACATATTAACATTGTAAGCATGTATGGAAATGAACAATGAGATAAACATGTGCACTAACTTCGTTGCTTTTTTTCCCTCTCATCCGCTCGCGCCTGGATTTAATCCTCTTGTTCGATTCTTCGGTAGTTGGTCTCCCTTTTGGAACTATTTTGATTGGATTTTCCACGTCATCAGTGCAGCATTCGCGAGCAGCAGAGAAGTATGTCGGCAAAGGAACAAACGATTTATGGCCTTCATCCAAATCAGTTTTTTCTCCATCAACCAATATACTCCGGAGGAACTCCATCACCTGTTCTGACTGTGAATCGCTAGTTGTGGCTGTGAATAAAGCATCACTAGCCATGTTGCGTAGTTGATGATACTTATTCATGTGATCAGACCATACATGAGTATTCACAGTCCTCGAAGAAGGGAACACTGGCTTGGCCTGCATTATCCATCTTTTCTTGACAATTTTTTTTGGAAATGTGCGTACACCAAGATGATCCAGAACGCAGAATATATGTGCGCATGGGTAATCCTGACTTTCCAACTTTTTACATTTACAAACTGCATCATCCAGTCTTGCTCCTGTAAACAGACAAGTCACGTGATATATAAAATCCACAGGCTTAGCATCCACGCCTTGTGCATCCAACTTTTTTGCCTCCAACTCCTCACTGTCCTTACCTTCCAAGTGATTGTTGGGATCCTTAGCATCCAGGTTTTTGGCATGCAAGTCCACACCATCCTTACCTTCCAAGTCATTGGGATCCTCAGCATCCAATTTTTTTGCATGCAAGTCCTCAGCATACTTACCTTCCTTACCTTGCAATTCTCTAGCATCCCTGCCATATGGGACTTTATCATATGGGGATTTGCGCAAAACTCCAAACACGACCAAACCATCACATGCTACCCGGTCTGTGACCTGCCAATTTGTCCCTTCGACAATCTGACGCTTTACCTTTGGAAACATCACAGTTGTATAAATATAAGAGGCAACAATCTCTAGAGAGTGTGCATTCAGCTTAGTGAAGGGTATCGTATGTGTTGCTACTGCGTCTAATGCTGCTTCAGTCTTACGCATTATGGATACACAGTGCTCAACATGCTGCAACAAATCAACAAGCTGCATCTTCCTGTTCAGGTGCACATGAAGCCTTGAGTTGAGAGACTCACTCATCTGATTACTCATCATGCCTAGGAAATATCTACCCTTTGTGTATGCAGCAGCCCATTTGTGTCGCAGCTCGTACATCCTGTTAACCCATGACGACCTCTTGCCCGTTGGTTTTATTTTGAACCGAACCTTATAAGCCTCCCATCTTTTGTCAAACTCATCAACATCCCAACGACGGTAAATGAATTCCCTAAATTGCTCCAGCTTTTCCTTGCGGAGGTGCATCACCATATTCTCCTTGATATGCCACGTGCACAAACGATGATCTGTTCCGGTCTAGACAGTAGCTATTGCTTTAGCCATTGCAACTTCCCCATCGGTAATTGCTGAAATTGGTGCCGTCTGGGACATTGCCTCCAAAAATACATGAAGAAGCCACTGGTATGATGCAAATGTCTCGTCTGACACTAGACCAACCCCAAACAAAACTGTGCTGCGGTGATGGTTCAGACCAACAAATGGAACAAACGGAAGCCTGTACTTGTTAGACCAATATGTATTGTCGAACACCACGACACCACCAAAGGCAACATAGTCAATGCGGGATTGTGAGTCAGCCCAGAATATCTTCCTCAAATGGCCTTCGTTGTCTTTTGTGTATTTGAAAAAGAATTTCGGGTCTGCTTTTTTCTGTGCAATCATATAGGTGAGCAAATATCGTCACTGCCTTCTATCTTGCGCTTCTTCTGGACTGAAACATGGTTGTATAGATCTCGATCTATAAATCCAAGCTTGTCGGGACCTCCGACATTCTTCTCCATTACATTCATAATCTGATGTGTTCGAAGTCCACCGACAGCATACTCGATGACATCGGCCTTTTGTGCGTCAGTCATTCTACGATGAGCCGACAAGTACGGAGTCAGGTCAGCAGGGACAAACAGATGGTTATGCTTGTCCACAAAATTCTTGACGAACCAGAGGCCACTGCTATCTTGTAGCTTAATCTGAAAAAGAGCGGGACACCCACACCGAGAAAGACCCCTCGGTGTTCTTTTTCTTTCGGTTCTGTTAAATTGCTTAAGGGCCCGCCATCCTTGTTTGCAGCACTTGTATGTCCTTCTGTATGCATTTTGTTTCGGACCCGGACCCCCGTACTTCAGATCATCCTTTCTAACACCAAATCCTTTTTTCTCGCATAGCCTACGTAGAACATGTAGGCTTCTTCCTCAGTCCTGAACGTCTTCTTCACAATCTCTAAGTATTCCATACACTCATTCAGGTCTGAACCAGCCATGCCTTTATTATCAATTCCTTTACCTTGTATGTGTACATCATCCATGTCTATGCCATCCTTGCCTGCATCCTCATTATCCTTATCATCCATGCACATACCATCCATTTCTTTGGGGTCCATGCCTTTGCCTTTGTTGCCTCTATGACCCATGTCCTTGTCGTCCTTGCCTGTATCACCCAAGTTTTTGCCATCGTTGCCTTTATCATCCATGTCGTTATGCTGCCAACGGAAACAGATAGTCAATGTTACGGATGGATAGCATACGTTACCGAAATTATGCACTACTCTGCTTAAATAATTGATTTAATTTTTCATATCGGATTCATGTACCTAACTCAGTCCTTCAAAAGCTGTAAGTAAATATGCCCTGACTAAATCTAGAAATTTGTAATTGATTGTACTAGCTCTAACTGATGATCTCCTAACTAAATCCAAAGTCCACGAGTCCTTCAAATGCCTTGATAGATCCACCCTGATAGATCAATTATCTCCAAACTCCATTCAAAATTATATCCTAACTAAATCCAAATTATCTCGTAACAAAATCCAAAAGTATGTCCTAACTAAATCCAAATTATCTCCTAGCTAAATCCAAAATAAGTCCAAACTCCATACAAAATAATTATCTGCTAACTAAATCCAAAATATCTCGAAACTCAATTCAAAAGTATCTCCTAAGTAAATCCAAAATAACTTTCTTTGAATCCAAATCTGCTGACAACTTTCTCATGCCACATAATCCTAACTAAGTCCTTCAATATGTCGTAGCTACATCCGACTTACACTTCCTTTCAATCGTAATCTCATCACAACTTTCTGAAAAGATAAACCCTAATCCTCAGATGACATATCCTAAACCCTAACCAAATCCGACCAAAATCTCCTCACATCTTTCTGAAACGATAAACCCTAAACCTCACATGACGTATCCTAAACCCGAATCAAATCCGACCCCTATTGGTTCTATATGCAGAAGGGACCAGAAAAGATTTGAGATGGCTAGGCACTTACAACGAAGATCCGGCGTGAAAAAGTTGATGCACGTCGATGAGGATGATGTGGCCTCTCGGGTCGGGGAAGGTGGCGTCCGCTCGGGGAAGGATCTGGCGCCGCGACCCGACTAGGGTGACTTGCGATGGAGGGAGTGAGGGGGAGTAGGAGCAGGAGGGGTAGACACAGCGAGTGCGATCAGTGGCGATCGAGGGCGCCGGGGGCGATCGAGGGCGCCGGAGGTGATCGGCGGCGATCGAGGGCGCCCGAGGTTAGGGCTCGAGAGGAGGAGAGAGGACGAACCGCTCGAACCAAAATTCAAAAGAGTACGCACGATGATGGGACCTCTATAATGAAGTGTTTTATTAATGCAATTAATTTAATCAAAAAATTTAGGACGATAATACCCCTGGACCAAATTGGGCCGATTAAAGGTAAAAAAATTAGGTCGAAAATACCCTTGGGCTTAAAAAGGCCCAATTATTCTCATCCGTTAGGTCGGCCATATAATACATGTGCTCTGGTGTATTATAATGCACCGTAAAATCTCCCATATAAATAAGCGCCTGTGCTTACAAAAAAACTTATTTATGTTTTTAAGCATCTTCTTTAAGCACCTTGCATTGTATAATGCCTTAGTGGCGAACCTACCATAAGGTTGAGCGTTTTTTTTCTGGAAACACTTGTAATTTTATTCATACTAGTAACAATTAGAGGCAAGCTGACATGGATCTAGGATAAAGGAAATACAAAGTAACTCCTATTGCTGAGAATTACGATGAAATCTCCTGGGAACACCTTCTGTGTGGTATCAATCCCTGCTAGAAGAAATACTCTCAATACTTTGGTAAAAATTCTACAATTGGACTAGAGCAGTGATGGTATCACTCTTTCATGTGCATGAACATTATCAATAAAGGTTTTTGAAAACACCTCGAGTAGCCCATCCAAAAAGATGGAATGTCTTGATCGCTAAATGTACTTGAGTCGGTATGATCCCCTAGAAGTGTTGGCCGCCGAGTCACCATGATCATCAAAGAAATACCATGTTTTAGGTGAAAAGTCCTACCGGGCTGGCTGCACATAGATGATCGAATCAAATTTCCCTGCCCTAGCACCATGTATCCCATGATCGACGGTATTTCCTATTCGCCGCTCGAGAGGTCCTATAGGACACTCGTGAGCAGCAAACAACCGCATCTTTGCACAGGAGCGATGCGACTGAGCCGGCTCATCAGGGGTGCAGCGGAGCACTCTAGCAGACGACACACTATAGGGACCCGACACTGTAGCGTGTGGCATACTGTAGCAAAACCGTTTTGGTCGGGTTTTTTCAAACATTTTCTTAAAATATGAATATTCTTTGAAAACGCAAACAAATGAAATTTCTGTACATGTTTTAGAAAATGTTAACATTTTTTGAATATTTCAAAAGAAATTTTAAAACACTAACAAATTATGAAATTTCTGAACATAATTTGAATAATTGTTCAGTATGTGTTTTAGAGAAGTTTAGTGTTTGTTAGAAAAACGTTTACCTCATATTGAAAAAAGGTTCATCATATACTTTATTCTTAAATAGTTGCAACCCACCGAAAATCCATCTCTGCACCCGAGCTCATCAGCACCCGTGCTGACGAAAAAAATCAAAACAAATACTAGAAAAATTCAAAAAATTCCAATTTTTTTTATGTGGTAGACAATTTGTTGCGTGAGACCCGCTCTAAATTTCAAGTCATTTGGATATATGAGCAGCTCTCAGCAAAAAAGACAAATTAGGGGTCTATAGAAATGTTTACTGTTCATGTACTATTTTGACCCGATTTGTCTTTTTTGCTGAGAGCTGCTTAGATGTCCAAATGACTTGAAATTTGGAGCGGGTCTCACGCATCAAATTTTCTATCATAAAAAAATTGGAATTTTTTGAATTTGTTTTGTATTTTTTACAAATTATTTTCTAACCGGGTGCAGATGAGCCTGGGCACCGAAACGCCCTAGTCACAACCCACTAACTATTCCTCCTAAGACATGTACAATAGTGCTATTTTAGGAGTGTCATGTAAAATAAATATTGAAATGGAGGAAAGAGAAACAATATGAAAAGACATGGCTTTTCTTAACTAAGAGATGACCTCTTAGCAATAATATATCTGACCGTATGTTCAGGGATATTTACTCCATTCCAAAATGTAGTGCTTTTTAGAGATTTCAATATGGATTACATATTGAGAAAAATGAGCGAATCTACACTCCAAAATATGTCTATATACATCTGTATCTAGTCCATATTAAAATCTTTAAAAATACTTATATTTAGGAACGAAAAGAGTAGTTATCAGATATAAGGCTAAAAGATAACCCATTATAGCACATTTTGTATTGCCTTGTCAGGTTACATGACCGGCTTAGGACAAGACTGTCTTATCAACCATTGTACAATCTCTAAGCATGCAACACTTCCACATCAACAAACTATGCATGTCTGCCACATCATCAATTTACCAACCCACTAACTATTTTTCTCATGCACGCAATCCTTTCACCACAACAAATCATGAATAACTGCTAAACCATCTACCATTTCATCATGACTAATTGACATAATTATTCATTTCATTAACTCATTATATATGTTTTCAGCATACCATTTTTTATAACTGTCGCGCGGCAACGCATGGGTTATTTTATAGTATTACAAAATGTTCAATCTGTATCTTTCGGAAGGTTGAGTTAATAAATTTTTTATCATTTTCCACAAGGACATTGTGTCTGCAGTATACATTTTTATCATTATTTCCTAGCCTATATATGTTATTCATTTCATTAACTCAATCTGTATCTTTTCAATATTTTCTTTAAATTTTTTTTATCAAAACTCATTGTGGTTTATAAAAAATGTCAGTATTTTTCAAATAATATTCAAAATTTGAAATATGACCATGTTTTCAAAAAAGTTTAACATTTTGAAAATGTATGGGAATTTGAAACAATGTTTGTGTCTAAAAAATGTTCATTTTTTCCAAAAAAGACTTGTGTATTAAAAAATGTTTGTAAATTTGAAAAGGTCATGATATAAACAAATCGTTAATTGTTCCCAAATATGTTCATGTTTTCCAGAAATGTCCTTTTCCAGATTTTTTTTTGAAAAACCAAATGATAAAAAGTGGAAAAACAATTTGTGCCTACATTAGTCAGCTCGCGCCGCTAGTGGGTCGGTCCAGTCGCGGGTTGCCCAGTGAGATCGGCCGATTGTTTGCTGTATAGAGCAGCAAACCACCCCCCCCCCCCCCCTCCAAAATTCGTTTTGTGTTTGGTATGGCCACTGCCTACGCTGGGCCATGAATGCCTCGCCACAGATGGGCGGGGATGGACGTGCAAGAGTAGTCTCACGGGATCATTGTATGGATCACTACCTGGATTGGATGATTGTATTTGTTTTGAAGAAGAATGGCACGTATTTATTATAAAAGTGCCCCAGAACTACGAAATGACCGCTACCGTCACCATAATGATTTGGCAATGTGCCGTTGTCGCATCTTTCCTATGGGATCTAGCCTGACCTTGTCAATGACTTTCGAAAAGTCTTCACGCATTTTTTTGAAGTACTAGCGACGTGGAGTTGTAGTCGTTTCCATTAAACCCTTGAATCATGTAAGGTGACCGACACCTTTTGTCATCGTCGCCAACACGGGACGAGAAACCCTAACCTTGCCACACCAAGGATACGATGAGAATATATCGCGGAACTCCATTGAATCCGTCATAATGAACGAACTTGAGGAGGATCGGAGCCTAAACGCCACACCTGCAACAAAAAATTAACCTAGCCTAAACAACTAGCCGTAGCAAAGGCATAAAGATTCCCCTCCCCGTCACCCGTCGCCGAAGTAGCACGCAGAGTGGAGAAGAATCCTCGGTTGATTGTCAAAGCTGAAGGCGATTAGATCTGACGCCATCACACTCGTGTTGTAGCGGGGGAAAAGATAATTCGGGAGGATTTGATGATTGTATTCGACGATGTGTGGTCGATGATGCCGCTATTGACGCATTTACATCAACTTTAACTCAATGGAATATAATTTTGGTTTTACAAAACCAATCCTAGACTCAAAACGCATTTTCGATCCCGGGCTCAATGAGCTTGCATTTTCCAAATAAATCAATAATAAACTTTTGTTGTGTCTATTTGTATCTTTTTGCATGTGTACAAATGGGTGTGATATATATGCCTATAAACTTCATATAATAATATATGGGTACAAAAAAAATAACTATGTGGAATTGACAATAAAAATAGTGCACACACAATTTGCTAAAAATCAACAACTTTCTTTGTGTAGTTCACAAATAGTGCAACATTCCACATCCCCCCTCCCCCCCCACACACACACCACACAGAGACCGAAAATGATCAAAGGACCGTTATTTATTGTATATGCAAGGATATCTATATAATCCTATATACGTAAATAGTTGATGCCAACTAAATTTAATTGCCTCAACATGCAACATGCACCTAAACTAACTGATCATGTCACTGTGCATGGGAAAAGATCCACTTTAGCATGCACCGTGTGTAGTATTGATATTAAATAAATATTCTACAACTATATAATAGTCAAATACGATATATTATATACTTTAATTAGCTTCAATTATCATATTGTTAATCTCAATACTAATGTTTTAGAGAACAAAATATCATTGAAATATTTTATCAAATTCTTGGTGCCACAACATGTTGTCTAAGCTGATGGCTCTGACTACTTCACATTATAACAATAACTTAGTTATCTTTTGATTCTTTGTGCGTGGAAAATTCAAGCAAGGTAGCCTAGAATCTTCGAGCAAAAGGTTGCACGACACTCAAAATACTCTACATATTTCTACCTACAAGGCTCTATTGGAAAATGGGTTATTCTTGGTACATTTGGAACCTCTATCAAGATACTTATAGATACTAAAATAGGGAACTAAATCATACAGTCACACTATGGTATATATTTAAAAGGGACACAATATATTTATGTGATGTTTTGACGAACATGATATTGTGCTTATGTTAAGATGGAATCATTTCAGCAAAATGCCGCAAACTAAAAAACAAGGATACTTTCAAGAACAAATTCTCACTTATCATTGGCGCATTTAGAATAAAAGTTGTTTCATTTTTTAAACAAAACATTGAGTTTAATTATTGTAATGTAGTTATATAGTTAATGTTTCTATATGCAATAGAAAAAATGTTCTAGTAAATTTTATATAATTTATGTTATATCAGCGAAAAATATTAATTCATATTAACTCATTTAGAGAAATAAGTAGAAAGGTTTAATATAAAATTAATTTCGCATATACTATTTTCCAAGAAAAACCTATAAAATTTAGAAATTTCTAGCTTCTCATGTTAGAATAAAACGCTAAAGAAAGATCATAAATAACACACTAAGGCACAATATTTGTTAACGAGTTTCACCAAAATGGCTATATCCCCGGGGCAATGACTACATACATTCTTCCCTAAGATACCGCAACACCGGCCACTCGAGCGTCGGCACAAGCCGTCGACTCCCCCACGTACCTACTGCTATGAAGTCATCATGGATTACAATTTGTGGTGCCCCTAGATATATAAGAGGCTTAGGATACAACGTGTCTGACTCCTACACGATTCGTACCTATCCACACCAATTACAACTCCAAGACCACGTAACTCCTACACGACTCTATGAAGTATTCGCTCAACTCCGTCAAACATCTTGATTTTGATGTCACCTACTCCAGCAACACGATAACTTGTGTCATCGCTCAAACCAAACTCATCAGACTTGTAGGAATTGAGCCACTCCATGTTGGACGTCGTATGAAAAGAGCAAGATGAATCTAACATCCACGCTTCATCTTTTGTTGACCGCCTGTTTGATACTAGAAGAACATCACAATCACTGTCTGAGCCGTCACCATGAGTAGCCACATTAGCACTTGCCCCAGACTTCGGTTTTGGGCATTTTCTCTTTACATGTCTCCAATCCTTGCACCTGTAGCACTGCACCTTTTTCTTCTTTTTCTTCTCCACCTCGTCTCTTCCTGAGTTGACAACCTTTAAGTGCCAACCCCAAACCTTGAGTACCCTCCCTTTCAGCGGCATCCTTTTGCTTCCACAACTCATGTCCAAGCAACGCTGAAGTGACTTCCTCATTATCGACGGTTGTCTTTCCGTGTGTCAATGTGATGACCAAATGCTCATAGAACGGTGGCAATGAAACAAGAAGAAGTAGTGCCTTATCCTTGTCATCAATCTTCACATCCAGATGTGCTAGATCCGTGACCAACTGATTAAAGGCATTCACATGCTTCACAAGATCCGACCCCTATTGCATCTTCAGCCCATAGAACTTTTGCTTTAAATACAACTTATTGGTCGTTGATTTGGACATATAACGACTTACCAACTTGTCTCAAACTCCCTTAGGAGAATCTTTGTCCATGACATGATACATGACCTAATCCGCAAGACAGAAGCCCTATGGTAGCGACCGCCTGCACTTGCATATTCTCCCACGCATCGTCATCAAGATTCTATGTTGCGTCAAAAGATCCTTGGCTCTTGTCAGCCATAGATCGAAGTTACCCGTGCCATCGAATTTCTCCACATCAAACTTGATGAACCCCGGCGCCATGCCGAGCCGCGATCTAACCAACCGTTGCCGCCAGTCAGACCGCCCTTGTTTTCCTCTGTGATGTCCTCACCAAAAAGATCATTGGTCCCGTATTCCTCGTCTGAAGCCACAACGCAGTCCGCAATCTATCAAAAACCTTTGACTCTTGCACAGTGTCATGTCCGCCCTTCAGAAATAACCGTGGAACTCAACACGCAGATCAACTAGTTCTCTGCCGAACCTCCTCCACCTTTTCATGAACATGCAAATTGATTATTTATGCCCTGTTCGTCACCCCAGCCCTTTATTTCCACTGGATACAGCCGGCCTTGCTTTTCCTCCTCTGACACGGAAACAAGTCACAGACTGCTACAGTGCTGTCAATCTCCAACAGACCAGAATCATGCACGCACACGTCTCTTTTTCCTTTTTTTTGATTTTAATAATCAAAACCAGCAACAGGCTTGTCTCTGGACCAAACACGTACACGCACGCACTGACTGCATGTATGTTAATCCCCTGACTCTGCCTCTGCAATGTCTTCAACAATCACTATGCCAGTCTGATCGTCATGTCTAGACGATCCTTATCAACAACAGCCCATCGAACGGTCAGGCCTTCTTCCCAACGTGTCCGACACCACCGACGGCATCTGCGATCGCCGCCATGCTCCACCTTGCCCCAATCAGACATTTCATGGCACCCGTCGAGCATGATCCTCGTACCTTAAGATGATCTTTCGCATAGTCTTCTCGCAACCTTCCTCATGATATCACTTGTTAGAATAAAATGCTAATGCAAGATCATAGACGACACACCGAGGCACGATATTTGTTCACGAGATTCGCCGATATGACTACATCCCCAGGGTAATGACTATGGGTGCTCCTTCTCAAGATACTGCTGCTATCAAAGTCGGTGTGGTTTACAACGTGTGGTGCCCCTCGATATAAATGAAGCCTAGGATACAACGTGTCCGACTCCTACACAACTCGTACCTATCCACACCAATTACAACTCTAAGACCACGTAACCCCTTGTGTACATAATATTCGACACAAATATAACATCTGGAATTCCTCTCACTTGATGTGGTCTTTTCGTACTTAATAGGTGTAGAAGTGCATGCTCTAACCAATGCAACCAAAAGACCGATCTGATGGAAGAGACTAGGCAGCACATTATACGTCAACACTCCCCTCACGTGTGGCCCCCTCAGGCCTAAACGTGGACCGAAAGTGGGCTATAATTTAATTGCGCCAGCCGGGTCTTGAACTCGAGACCTCTTGGCTCTCGATACCATGTAGAAGTGCATGCTCTAGCCAATGCAACCAAAAGACCGATCTGATGGAAGAGACTAGGCAGCACATTATACGTCAACAATAGGTATGTCCTCTGAACGCTTCTTCACAAAGTGATCAACTACACACTATTTTCTATAAATCAACAACTCGCCTTTTGTGGTTCACATTTTAAACCATCTTTGAATGCAACATTAGGCGCGCGCGCCCACACACACAGGCATCGTGAAAAGTTATCAGATGAGACTAGTTTGCCATATAATGTGAGAATTCCAACTTAACTCTACATACGTAAATAGCTGCCCGTGGGGGGCTGACGTGGTAGACACACCATACGTAATTTATTCTCTATTTGCGCAAAACCCTTACGGAACTCGCTTCAAAATTTTCACGATACCTTAGCAATGTATATAATGTTAAGTTGGAATTTGCACATTCGTAAATAGTTGATACCTTTAATTCTCTTACGATGCAACTACGCCAGTTGACCGTGTCACCATGCATGAGCATAAACGCATCCTAACATACACCGTGCATACTACTTATATTCAATAAATATTTTACAACTATATAATAATAAAATACAATATATTACATGTACCTCAGCAAATGTGCAGGTCATCATCTAGTTAATTCCAATCTGGAGCTCGCCGTGCAGCAGCGGAACCCTAGCATCATATCCAACGCCACATCACCATGCAGCAGCGGGCAATGCACAATGAAACAGAACGGAGATGGGCGAACGGGCGATTGGGCGGGCGACCGGGGCCACGGCTGCGTCTGCGCCGCCCCTAGCCGCCGGTGATGGCCGGCGAGTTGGAGGCCGGTTCTGGGCTCTTGCGGATCCGGACGAGGAGGATGCGGACGACGACGGGGATGGGATCCCGGCGAGTTCTCCACCGACTCCAACTCCGTCACATCTCATATGTGAGTTTTTTCATTCAGGGTACGACGAAGATGAAGTGGCAACAACGATCGATAGTGTTCTGCCACCTGATGATCCGGCAAGAATTGGATTGCACGCGGGAGAGAAGAAAGAAATGATTTGTCGCGTAGTTCACCGCAGAACGGCGACGACGGCAATCAGACCATGGAAAGGTCCCCTCCCGAAGGTAAGTCTTCCAAATCTTACTCTTTTCGATTTGATTAGGCCGGAATCGTGGATCACATTTAAGAGAAGGAAGAATGCGCGTCGGCAAATCGCGTCTAGGGCGCCGGCGGCGGCTGTGGCGTCCTCGCCGGCATCTCAGGAGATCGGGATCGCCGCTTAGAGGGCGCTACGTTTGAATTTCCTTTTGGGCCGCGAGCTGGGAGCGTGTGCAGTTGGGCCGGCTCTGGGTGAGTTGGGCCAGAGCATAGACGGGCTGGGGTTAGCTGGGTATGTGGCCCAGGCTAACCCGACCACTACTCCTTCTCGCTGCGACGCCCCATGCACTCGATCGATCGCTCCTTCTATGGTTTCGCCGTCGTCTACTCGGGCTAGGGTTCCGAGGCGTGGCAAGTCCGGGTTCCGAGCGTGTGGAACCGGTAGAGCTCGGCGCATCCCATCCGCCCTGGCTATGGCTGGCCGCGGGTCAGCCGCGCCACCAGGCAAAGGCGATGCCTCGGGTGGGACTGGACGAGGTGGGGCGGCTTCGCTGCCGGGGTCCGACCGTGCCACTCCAGCTCTGCCAGCGGCTGGGACTAGGCGTGCGGGCGCGGTGCAGGAGGCGCCGCAGCTGCCGGCGCCGGCCGGTGCAAACCCCGCCGCCATGGGTCGGGGTGGTGGAGCGAACGGCCTGAGGCCGCCGACTCCGGCTGTTGTTGCCGCCTCGGGTCGGGGCAGGTCTGGCCTGGGTTCTCGGCCGCCGCTTCAGGGCCCGGGGATTGCTGGACGGGGAGCTCCGGTCGGCCCGCGACCTACGTTGACGGCGGGGGTGTCGCCCGCGGTCGGGCGTGGTTGACCTCGGCCTCCCGCGCCGGCGGTCAGGCGTGCTGGACCTCGGCCTCCCGCGCCGGCTAATGCTACTGTGGGGAGTGGCGTTGCTCCGTCGAGGCCAACGACACCAGCGGCTGTGGGGCGTGGTGCTGCTCCACCGCAGCCTCGTGCCGCGCCACCGCCGCACTACGTCGCGAGGCCGATGCAACAACGATCGGGCCAAACATAGACGAGGCTGAACGCAGTTGCTGGGCAGTCCAATGAACCGCCCCGTGGACAGTGGTGGGACGATGGATATGATGCTTATGGGGATGGCCAGAACCATGGATCGTCGTCTACGGGAGGTGGACGTGGTTATGCCTGGCAGAGTGATGGTTCTACTGAGAGACCATTTCTCGGACCTCCGGGTGGCTTTGTCGAGGGAGCTTCTAGCCCGGACTACCAGCCGAGAGGTGGCTACCATGGTCATCGTGATGCTCGTGCTGGTGGTCATGGTCGGTACCGCAGACAGCCTCCGCCACCGGTCGTTGTTGACCAGCAAGCTACTGATATGGCGACCGATCCCATTCAATCGACCGAACTGCATAGCCAGGCGATGGAGGCCGTGACGGCTTTGGCCGACATGGAGGTTCCTGTTACTGGTGGTTCTGCTGAGGCAGGTGACAGGTCAGAGTCTGAGAGAGCGTCCAAGTGGGCGCGTAAGAAGGAAAAGATGCTTTGCTATCGACGTGGCGAGAAGAGTCACTTCATTGCTGAGTGCTTGGCGGAGCTGTGCGATTCGTGTGGTAAGCCAGCACATGCCTCGGGGGATTGCCCGCTTCTACGTGATCAGGTTCCAGCTCTTACGATGTATGGAGTATATTGTGCTGAGCTGATGTTCTTTGAGTCCCCGGCTGCGAGAGAGATTCAGGTAGAGACGCAGAGCTTGATGACTGGTATTGTGAAAGCTACCTAGGGAGTGGTTTCTGAGGCTCAGATTGTGCAGAGACTTCAGGAACTGGCTTCAGGTGATTTTCAGTGGTAGCTTGTCCATATTGAGGACAGTGTGTTTAGGGTTGACTTCCCAACGGTGGACGATTTTCAGAGGTTGCTGAGCTTTGGGTTGTGCAAGGTACCTGGTACAAAGTGCATTCTGGAATTTCACGAGTGGAAGAAAGTGGAGCCTAAGGGAAAGCCTCTCACGCAGGTGTGGCTGTAGTTTTCTGGGGCTCCCTCTGAGCCTTTGACAGATGCTCGAGTTGTGGCTAGTTTGGGTATTATGGTCGGAAAGACTGAGAAAGTTGATATGGCATTCACCCGCGCTCATGGGGTGGCCCGACTCCTAGTGAGTGTTCTGGACATTGAGTTCGTCCCGAATGTGGTCAACTGGACTTATAGGGGAGAGGTGTTTCCTCTTGAGATTGAGTTCGAGGATGCAGAGTTGTTTGCCAAGGCGGTAAATGGGACTGATGTGGATATGCACGAGGATGACGACAACGCGGGTGCTAGTGAGGACCCGACTGATGAGGCTGGACGAGAGAGGTCCAACGGATCGGGACCTGCTGCTCAGTTGCCCGGGGATGGGCCTGGGGTGGAGCCGGCCCCAGCTTCGTCGGTGCCGATGAGTACTTTGCGATTTGGGTCCTTTGAGCCAGCGTCTGCCCCTCCCAGACTTTGGAGCGACCGGGTGGAATCTGATGATGTTTTTGAGTGCGCGCTTCCGGTGTTGGAGTTTGATGTTGTTGATAGTCCTGTGGTGGGAGGCTTGATGGAGACGCACTCGGCGACGACCTTGGTGGGGGGTGGGGAGATGGAGCCTCAGGTGGTTTCGCTTTCCCCCGCTCCTCCAGTGGTCTCGGGCCGGGTGATGTCGTCTGCTTCGGAGGTTGTGCCTGGGGGGAGTCCGGGGCAGGTGGCCTCGACCTCTTCTCTTCCTATTCTGGCGCCGGAGACGCCGGTGACGCCGACGATGGCCGGCTGCGGGGGAGGCCGTCTGGGTCAGGTGGACCCGGTTCCTTCTCCTACGGTGGAGGCTCGAGCGGACGCTTCTCCAGTGGTGTTGGGTGGGGGTCTGGGGCAGGTGGCCTTGACCCCTCCTCCTTCTTCGGCAGTCAGGACAGCGACGCCCTCCGGCCAGAGGGTTGGGGGTGGGGGGGAGTGCTCGGGCAGGCGGCACCGGCACCTCCCTCCCCCGGTTTCCCGTCCATGGGGCTTGGGTGCCATCCGCCGCCTCCTCCGGTATCCTTGGCTGACACTTCAGCGCGAGGTTCTACCCGGGAGGAGGTCATTGCCTTTGGTGGGATCCTCGACCCGGTCTTTGTGGGGCGACGGATGAGCTCTCGTCTCCAGGACCACCCTAAGGTTGACGACATGCAGCAGAGGTGCGCTATGAGGGCGGCCAAGCTTCGTGACATTGAGGTCACCACTGGTATGTCAGTCAACATGTCTAATTCTATATTACATTTTTCTAAAGATGAAATTATTAGTAATGCCAACCAATTAGGAGTTTCGCTAGGGAGTACTAATAGTGAAATTTCTAACTCGGTTAATGATCTTCTAGATTTGGAAGCGGAACGCGCTTTAGAAACAATCCGAAACCTAGCAGCAGTAAAACCTATGGATGATGCAGAGATTGATGAGTTAGGGGTAAGAGTGCTCGATAATTTTTATGCGGATCTTGCACCATCCACTCTTGAATCTGAGGAAGAGGATGTAGTTCTAGAGGATGCAGTTGCAAGACCAACTGGCCCCAGTTATGAGGACCGGGAGGAGGACCATAGTAAACCTAAGCGCAAGTGGAAGCGGAAGGTTTATCCTGCTTCCGCGGTTCGTAGGAGTGCTAGGATTCAAAAGGCCAAAAAATTTCATGATGACTTATGAAAGGAATCTTTTGGAATAGCAGAGGTCTGAAGGACTTGGCTAAAAGAAGGTTTCTTGCTGAGGCGTCTCTTGAGCATCGATTAGATTTCATTGCTCTGTCTGAAACTGGTAGGGATAATTTTGCGCCCCAGTTTCTCAACACTTTATCGGGTGGTGTCGATTTTGATTGGCATTGCCTTCCTTCGAGAGGAAGATCGGGTGGGATCTTGCTTGGAGTGAGATGCGATTCACTGGAAGTCCGAAGTGTGGTGATGGGTGACTTCGCAGTTAAATTTCGGTCCAGGTCCAAAGCTGATGGGTTTAACTGGGCTTTGGTGGCGGTGTATGGTGCCGCACAACCTGTGCTTAAACCGGAGTTTTTGGCGGACTTGGTTCGAATCTGCGGATCCGAGCAGCTCCCAATTTTGGTTGGAGGGGACTTCAACATCATAAGGAGGAGAGAGGAAAAGAATAATGATAATTTTGACGACAGATGGTCGTTTATGTTCAATACCATTATTGAAAGTTTACCTGGGCTAACGCTTTGCCAAACCCGACATATGATAAGCTGGATCGAGTTCTAGCGAGTGTTGAGTGGGAATAGAAGTTTCCTCTCATCACGGTCCAGGCTCTCTCGCGCAGAATATCGGATCACACACATTTATTCATGGACTCCGGTGAGCCAAACCACGTGGGAAACAAAAACGCCTTTTCGTTCGAACTTGCATGGTTTGAACGAGAAGGTTTCTTGGATCTAGTTGCCAGGGAATGGGCTAAAGATGCAGGAGGTACGACCTCTGTCCAGCGTTGGCAGAACAAGATTAGGCATTTGAGAAGTTTCCTACGGGGATGGGCTAAACACCTTAGTGGTGTTTATAAAGTTGAAAAGGAAAGACTCCTTTCTCTGATTCAGTCCCTAGATATAAAAGCCGAATCCACGATTTTGCAATCTGCAAAGCTACAGATTAAGCTAGATGCGGAGATGAGGTTGAAAGAACTTCTCCGCGAAGAAGAATTGAAGTGGGCGTTGCGGGCTAAGGTTCGCAGAGTGGTCCAAGGGGACGCAAACACTCAATTCTTTTACTTGATTGCTAATGGCAAGCACAGAAAGAAGAGAATCTTTCAGCTTGAGCAAGATAAAGGAACGATTGTAGGGCAGGACAATCTGAAAATGTACATCACAGAATATTACAAGCAGTCATTTGGACCTCCGGAGGATAGTTGTGTATCCCTCGATGAGTCCAGGATTGAGGATGTGCCTCAACTAACTGCTCAGGATAATAATGTTCTGGTTGCCCCTTTCTCGAAGAAGGAGGTGTTTGATGCTATAGCGCAGATGAAAAACAATAAGGCTCCCGGGCCTGATGGATTCCCGGCGGAGTTTTACAAAAGATGTTGGCACATTATTAAGGGGGATCTAATTCCAATGTTCCACGATCTTTTCTCTGGGCAGCTTCAGTTATTTCACTTAAATTTTGGAACAATAACATTGCTTCCTAAGAAAACGGATGTTGTGAGAATCGAGCAGTTTAGGCCAATCTGCCTTCTCAATGTTAGTTTCAAAATTTTCACCAAGGTTCGGACTAATCGGCTCACACAGATTGCACATTCTGTGGTGCAGCATTCCCAAACTACTTTCATGCCAGATAGAAACATCCTAGAAGAGGTGGTGGTCCTGCATGACACGCTCCATGAAATCCACTCGAAAAAATTGGATGGAGCCATCTTTAAGGTGGATTTCGAGAAAGCGTGCGATAAAGTAAAATGACCATTCCTACAACAGGTGTTGCGTATGAAAGGCTTTGATGAAATCTGGCGACGCCAGGTGGAATCATATACGTAAAAAGGGAGTGTTGGAATCAAAGTGAATGACGAGATCGGTCATTATTTCCAGACACAAAAGGGCCTGCGGCAAGGGGATCCGATGTCCCCTATGTTGTTCAACATTGTAGTGGATATGTTGGCAATTCTGATAGGAAGGGCGAAGGAGGCTGGTCAAGTGGGTGGCCTGGCACCTCATCTCGTTGATGGTGGTGTGTCCATCCTCCAGTACGCTGATGATACAATCATCTTTATGGAGCATGACTTGGCAAAAGCAAGAAATATGAAGCTGGTGTTATGCTTATTTGAACAATTGACCGGGTTAAAAATTAGCTTTCACAAAAGCGAATTGTTCTGCTTTGGTAGGGCCAATGATGAACAAGAGGCTTATAGGCAATTGTTTGGGTGTGATTTGGGAGCTTTATCTTTCACTTACTTAGGAATACCAATCCACCATCGTCAGCTGACAAACAGAGAGTCGAAGTGTATCGAAGATCGTTTTGAAAAGAAGTTGAGTTGCTGGAAGGGCAAGCTCATGTCATACGGAGGCCGATTAATTTGGTTCTCACCAGTATGCCTATGTTTCTGTTGTCTTTCTTCGAAGTCGCAGTTGGAGTTAGGAAAAGACTGGACTTCTATAGATCGTGTTTCTTTTGGCAAGGTGATGAGCTAAAAAGAAAATACCGGTTAGCCAAATTGGACATCATCTGTAGATCGAAAGACCAAGGGGGTCTTGGTATTGAGAATCTTGAAGTTAAGAATAATGTCTTTTCAGCAAGTGGTTGTGGAAGTTATCAAGTGGGACTGATGCCACTTGGGCGCAAATCCTCCGTAGAAAGTGTTGGAAATATGCCCTAGAGGCAATAATAAATTGGTTATTATTATATTTCCTTGTTCATGATAATCGTTTATTATCTATGCTATAATTGTATTGATAGGAAACTCAGATACATGTGTGGATACATAGACAACACCATGTCCCTAGTAAGCCTCTAGTTGACTAGCTCGTTGATCAATAGATGGTTACGGTTTCCTAACCATGGACATTGAATGTCGTTGATAACGGGATCACATCATTAGGAGAATGATGTGATGGACAAGACCCAATCCTAAGCATAGCACTAGATCGTGTAGTTCGTATGCTAAAGCTTTTCTAATGTCAAGTATCATTTCCTTAGACCATGAGATTGTGCAACTCCCGGATACCGTAGGAATGCTTTGGGTGTATCAAACGTCACAACGTAACTGGGTGACTATAAAGGTGCATTACAGGTATCTCCGAAAGTGTCTGTTGGGTTGGCACGAATCGAGACTGGGATTTGTCACTCCGTGTTAACGGAGAGGTATCTCTGGGCCCACTCGGTAGGACATCATCATATGCGCAATGTGACCAAAGAGTTGATCACGGGATGATGTGTTACGGAACGAGTAAAGAGACTTGCCGGTAACGAGATTGAACTAGGTATTGGATTCCGACGATCGAATCTCGGGCAAGTAACATACCGGTAGACAAAGGGAATTGTATACGGGATTGATTAAGTCCTTGACATCGTGGTTCATCCGATGAGATCATCGTGGAACATGTGGGAGCCAAAATGGGTATCCAGATCCCGCTGTTGGTTATTGACCGGAGAACGTCTCGGTCATGTCTGCATGTCTCCCGAACCCGTAGGGTCTACACACTTAAGGTTCGATGACGCTAGGGTTATAAAGGAAGCTTGTATGTGGTTACCGAATGTTTTTCGGAGTCCCGGATGAGATCCCGGACGTCACGAGGAGTTCCGGAATGGTCCGGAGGTAAAGATTTATATATAGGAAGTCCT
>NW_024115188.1:0-13574 GCF_003073215.2 Triticum urartu | reverse complement strand
GTGTCGCGGTGTCCGCGGCCTCGACCCCACCTCCGTGCGCAGCGGCGGCAGCGCCACGACCTTGATCCATTGAAGCCTGAGAGAACCCGCCGGAGAGAGGGAGGCGGTGGGGTTGAGCGAGTAGGTGCGGTGGCGGGGCGATGGGGACGAGGGGGAGACGATGCGGCAAGGAGGGAGGGAGTGAGGCGATTTTGGGGAAAATGGTGAGGCCGATGCGGCCGGTGGTGGTCCCGCCCCCCTCCCCCTCTTATAGGATGGGACGTTTTTGAAAGGTTTCTTGCATGGAATGGCCGCCTGGCTAGCGCACGACCGCCGCACGTGACAAGGGAAAACGAAACACCCACATACAATACATGTATACCCTCAGCGTACAAAAGTAATCAGGGCGGTGCGGGCTCGTACAGGACTCTACGCGCGCTCTATGCGGGCATAAAAAAGATGATCATGCCCCTCTTCACGAATCGTTTTTGACAGATCTCCGCCGTCCATGTGTTTCACGCGCCGAGCGTTCATTCCAGGGAGGAGCACCGGAGCAGAAACGGAGTTTATGACGCACACACCACCATTTTGCCAAGCTCTTTGTAAATTAACAGTATATTCACAAGATGACCGTAGCTTATGTTAAGCAAATAGAACGTCATAGTCGGTCTAAAATTTAGTGCAGACAAACTATGAGAACGTTATAGCTCTGTACTTTTTACTCGTGGGTAAGATCAATCCCATCCATATCCACACGGAGGGAGGACCGCAGGCTGGATCCGGCCGCCATAAAATGGCTTATGGAGCGAAGGAGGGGAGGTTGGTGGTGTCTGCATATATATTGCAGACTCGTAGTAGCCTTGTGCAATTCGGTGATTCTGGCTCTGAGTTCTCTCCCTTTCCCGAATTCACTAGCTCCTTAGATGGTTCAGATAGAACATAGATGTTTTTAGAATAGTTTTGGAATGGTAGGCCTCAGGATGACAAAATACTTGAAGAAAAGCAAGTGGAACTGGCAGTAGGGACCAACAAGGGGCATCCAAGTAGCCACCATGTGCGTCGGTACGAAAAGCGTTGGTGGAGCTAGTAGCACGGCGACGGGTTCAGCACTAGGTCGTCGCAGTTCAAGCCTCTGTTGTGGTGCAAACATCAGGGCAGCCGCGATCTGAACATTAGCACTAGCGACGAGTTTTGCTCGCTTGTCTTGTCCTAATTCAATCAAGCACTGGGCAGTAGCCTTAAGCCCGATCGATATAATACATGTCATCTATACGTACTAATAAAAAATAGATATTCTTAATCCGTCGTGTTATTTTATAAAAACCTCTTAATGTTTCTAACATTAAACCCGCAATACATATCAAATGTTTTTTCAAATACTCATATCTTCTAAACCGTAACTCCAAATTTCACATGTTATATATGAAATTTAATTAGAAAAATATGTAGAATCTGAATATGATGTTATTTTACCTGTTAACAATTTAAAATATAATATCTAGGCTGCAATGTTAATCGCCACACCAACGCTTCCTCGCCTCTGGTCATCAACCTGTCGCGTCGTTTACCATCTGCGGCGGCGGTACGATCCTCTACCTTTTCTCGGTAGGTGCGGTGCCAACATCACCAAACGACCCAGTAGCCTACTGGGGGGCCACCATCGGCCTGTTAGATGACGCGCACCACAACCTTTGCTGAGTCACTCCTCCCTGTAGGCGGCCAGTTCTGGCCACATCAAGACGAGCCGCAGTGCCGCATCGTCCTCCGCCACCTGAAATGAGGTCAGACTGTTGGATGATGCGCACCACAAGATCGTTTATTTTTGTCGTTTTGCTTTACTCAACCGTAAAAACACCTCATCCCGAACATGACATGAATAAATGCACGATCACTTGCTCGTTTCTTTGTTCGGATTAAATCTGCATGCAAGCCGTGTTGAAATAGAACACCTGTAGAATCTTAACCTATGCTTTTATAGATTAAGACCATTTTTGTTTGGGCCATAGCTACAAATTCTCAGATTATAGAGCATCTTTAATAAATTAAGGGCATGTGGTATATTTTTCTCCCGTCGCAACGCATGGGCCTTTTTGCTAGTTTAACTAATTTATACAGGCACGAACTATCCACCGACTACTTTTCTCTGGTGCTAGTGATTAAATCGATGCATCATTACACATGCTGAGGAGTGGAATTAGATATACACGCCCATGCTGCCAAAACAAGCGAAAACTCTCCAAACTCAAATTGATCACTGTTTAGATGTAACAAAATTCAGCAACCTACTATGATTTCTGTAGCAAATAATCAACCCATTCTAAAAATGGGTTCGGACAAGTTTTGTTACCTCTAACAATCTTCGCTTAATTCATTGTTGTTCACCTGTGCATCACATCAAACCTACTGGCTAGCCTTAAGCACGCAGAGGCATTGTAGAGACTCACCTTCACTACTTCACTGCATGGGGGAAGGAAGTGTACTGAAGCGCAGTCTTATGATTTTCGAACTCTAGTGGTAACTCAAGTTTAACCACATGGGCATGCTGCCAAGCTCTTTGCAAATAATTTGTCAAAGGGCTTATTAATCGAATTATAAAGTTAGAGATCAAAAGTTTTATTGAAGAAATTACATGAGAATCACAGTTCCTGAAGCACAGAAATAATATCCTTCCAGTTCCTTGCTCGAAGATGGTTTGTGGTCAGGACTTCCAAGTCTATTTTGGAACAAGAGGAACATGAAAATTTTGATCTTTGGTTCCATGAAGGATTCATCTTTTTAATTCGTGGTTGAGCAATGGAACCATGAATATTCACTTAGCAACCCATAGTGTTGAATAAGAAACTACTTGTGCATGTGAGAAATTAGGGTTGCAGGTTTTACTTCCGTCTAAATAAGACGCAAGGCCTAAACCAACCTAGCTATGTAAGATCTGTGAATTTTGAAATACCCATCATTCTTTGCATCAGACATATTCACATCTAACGTTGTGAATCAATCGATACATATAACGGGCTGTTTCTGAAAGAAAAGAAAAAAGCTTATTCACATCTTAAGGCTAAGCACACAATAAATAGTACTCCCACCGATCCTTATTATTAATTATTGCTGATTTATGGATCGGAGGGAGTATGTACACAGTGACACATATAATATCTCGTGATGAACGTGACACCATTCTGGAGACGAACTGGATAGTTTACTTTGTGCTTTCTTACACACAACAATCTAGTTCTTATTTACTCTGGAATCTGGATAACTACAACGTTGTCTTTCCAAAAGCCCTGCTAAATTTACACAAAAACGTCGCCATAAAGGTACTAGAAATAATCGAGAACCGTGTTCTTAACTCACATATGGCCAACTTCAGATAGATTAATCGCTGCAACTAAGCCACCGTTTGCCCGACAACAGCCTGTTGCTTGTGTACGCGATACTCACACATGTCTTGTCTTAACTATGGTTGTCCTTCCTTTGTGTACTCCTCCGGCCACATGGTTCTTAGCAGTGCAATCTGTTCGCCACCTCCCCCACAGTGACACTGAAAGGCGAAGCTGCCAGCGCCACTGCAGTGGGCAAATTAGAACTGTATAATGAGCACAAGTATTATGCAGTCGTGCAGAGATAAAAGCAGATGTAACAAACAATTCTAAGATAGGCTATATATACATGTGAATTTCAAACTCTTCGGCCGATCGTATACTCTATTAAGCAGCAGAAAAGTAATATGGCTCAGGATGATTGATGGTTTTGAACTTTCTACTTCAGTATTATAGGGACAATGTGAGAATGGAAGGTATCAGGATGCCAAACCACTCCGTGGTACACACTATTTCATGACACGTGTGAAGGTCTAGCAGACTGATCTGGGCTACGCAAGAAAATATGCTGGATCATAGAGAATAAGGCAATAAATTCAAGGAAAAAATAGCACGCTGTAGCAAAATAGCATTGGCCTTAAAATACGCTATTCACGTGCTATATCACGTTATAGCGTGCTATTAGCGAAATATTGTACACTGGTTTATTTAGCGAGACAATTCTCGGCACACTATAGCACGCTAATTTGTCAGTGATTAGAATATTTCAATCTTGGGCTTATGTTTTAAGTACGTGTATGAATGATATGTTGCTATGAAACTAGAATGAAGATATGAGGCCTTATGGATGTGTATCAACTAGGATGGTGGGCAGCTGCATAAGTAGTGTCAATCAAAATGTGTTCTAGTGGTGTCAATACACTGTTGTAGCATTGTACATTTGTACTTCAAGATCTCCAAACCACCTACATTTTATTACTTGATATGCATACAGATTGCTCTTGACTAAGCTTACATGAGTTTTCAGCAAACATATTGGCATTGTTCAAAGTCTGCATCAATATTTGGAGCGGTGTTGTTAGGATCCCTCCTTGCCTATATGGGCTTGCCCCGTGCAGCTGATGGGCCTGGCGCGCTTGAGAACCACCAGACTACAAATATGCAAGAGTAGACGACGAAGGAGGGGACATCGAGTGGATCACGGCACGGAACGGCGGCGGCTCCTCTCTCTTCCTGCTACCTCCAGTTCTTCCCCTTCATCTCATTCGTGTATCCAGATTCTTGTAATAGCTACTGTGATTGAGTTCATCTGTGAGACTACTACTAGTTCGCGTGTGAGATATCAGGGGATCCTTACATCTAGTATCAGAGCCAGGCCACCACGCTTCCACCACCCAATTTTCCCCAATTTTTCTTCCACACCGATTCATCCGTTCCACCGGCGACGAGGCCATGCCTGCCGACTTACCATCGGAGTGGGATGCCATGTCTGCCAATGAGCAGTTGTTGTGGTATCTCCAGAGATTATGTGCTAAGGCAGAGAAGATGAGCGCACTATTGAGTGTTGCAAGCGTTGGTGACCCTCCTGTGGTTACCCCGCTTGCCGATCCGGCGGCCTCAACCACGACGTACGCCGCATCGGCCCCCATCCCCGACGTCTCCAGCTCCACCACCAAGGCCCATGAAGTGCTCGAGGTCATCCACGACGTGCCCCCTGCCTGTGTCGTGATGGCGCCCGTCACCTATTCGATAGATGGCTCGAACCAAGTTGTCGCCTCCACCAACGTCAACGAGGTCCGCGACGCCGCCGCCATCGTCTACCCCGAGTCTACGGTCGACCTCGACAACAAGGAGGTCGAGCAACTCACACCCGCGCCGGCAACGTCCTCCATCGGCAGCAACACATACTCTATCACCAAGGAGGTTGTTCCTTCCATGGCGATCACCACCGACATCAACCTCAAGGCCGGCGTGCAGGAGCTTGATGCCCTCTTTGTCGACACATCCACCCAAGTGATGAGCAAGGAGGACCATGGCATCGTCTTCATCATCCCAAGTGACCTCTCTGCACCGATGCTTACCATGTGTTCGACAAAATACTCTCATCATGACACCAACCTACTGAGGTATGTGATCCAGCCAGCCGTGACTCCCTCATGGCCGCTGTTACGACCGAAGCCATGGCCATCATTTTGGAGAGATCATACAGTTGAAACGAGAAATGGACATGGCCATCATTAGCTTGCTCTTGCGAATTGTGTCGGAAGCACGTTGGACTGCTGTCACAAGATACTTTTCCGATGAAGCATTTTTCTTGTGTTCTGAATTCGTTGAGAGAATCCTGGAAGTATTTGCACAGTATGCAGCTGAAGTGTGAACTACCGAATGAATACTATTCCATTGTTGACAATTTTGCTTCACTGGGGACTATCGCTGTTAATACTCTTTGTGCATTGGAACCTCTTGACCATCAGTTTACAGCTGTCCTTGAGTAGGGACATTGGAAGTTTTCTGAACATGCTGTTGTAGGTAGTTTTCCTAGGCCTAAAAAATACCAAGAGAAATTCCTCTTCCGAGTCAGCTGATAACTCAAATTATGGATGATCTGTACCTGGGTGTTGTGGAAAGGTGGTCACCTATTTTTTTGCCAAGTTCCCTGGTATATTTTGTGCTCAACATGCACAACGGATGTTCAGGGTCAGTCAACAAAATGTTTGTCTGAAGCTTCCAAGGCCATCTTGTTCTTGCAATTGCCGAGCAATACAAGTGTGGTCAGAACTACCCAATGATCTTGCTGCATATCTGAATTCATGGACAACTAGTACATCTTGGCATTGCAATAAATGGTGTTCAGTTGTTGCGTTTGAGAGGTTCTCGGCTCATTGAGGTGAAGGAGAGGTGCTTTGCCAAATGTATTATGAGCTACTATCAATTCAAATTTTGTTTCTATGGTTAAGCTGCCCGCCACAACTATTACAACGCCCATATTGTTGGTTCCCTTGTGCCATTCTGGCTGCTTGCCAGTGGGATTCAGATGCCATTTTTGCACATTATGGTAGCTTCTGGTCATGCAGCTCTGCACAATATGTTCTTATCTCTGTCTGTGACACGTCTCAGGTGGCTTTCAGTACAGCCGGTGCACCTGTCAGGCCTATCGCTCAGCAGCTGAACAAGGGCAGTGGCATGGAGAGTGTGTTAGTACTATCCATAGAACAATTGCAAGGGGAAACACCTCCCTGTACTATCCAAGTACTTCCCTGACTGGGCTTCTCTACAAGCCGCCAGTCATACGCATGGCGACCTTCAGTTTCACCTTATGCATTATGCACTCAAGGGAATGTGCCGCTTAAGCTACCCTGGCCATCATTTTCATGCGTCTATAGAGCAGTTCGGTTCAGAGATGATCCTTCCCTTAAAACCTTGTTTTCTAGCACTTGTCTGATGGACAAGCACATTTGGCTACCTGAATATTATGCGCAAGTTCCATTGAAGCAAGCTCCTGAGGACTGGGCGTTCTTGTTCCGATTGAATCAGCAGCCCCACCTTGCATATTTAGGAAATGGCAGACTCCAGTCAAAATAATCTGTGTGATTATACTGCGTGTACAATTGATTCAGTACATCGCTTGGTCTGGGATACCTCAGCAATTATAAGGGCTGGTGCATGGTTCAACTTGAGATACAATGAAATGAAACGTGGGCCAACTGATACTAAAACACATGCAAGTTCCAGTTGGCCAGAGTTGAAGGGAATTATTTCCAGGGAATTGGAACTCAGGCACTACAGACTGTGGGAGAATCCAGAGACCTCCTCCATAAAATTATTTACAGTTATTCAAGTACAACAATCAGGTTCCCATTTTGGGCCAGTGAAGTTACTATCCACAGATGTTTATGCACATGAAGCTTGGTATTACTGCAATTCTAACACTTGTATCAGGAGCAACCTCATGGGAATCACTTCTGAAGATGATACACTCAACACATATAGTCAGCTTGTTGGATGCGGCGAAGCCTGTGAGCCGCAAGCTTTCTGGGACACCGGTGGCATTTGGGAGTCACTGCCATATTCAAATTAGCGCACATTCTCTGCATATTTTGGAATTGTGGACTCTAGTTCAGCGAGAATGTGTATCCCCAGTTCCCCACTATACTTGAAGATGCTTTAGGGCACTGTGAGGTTCCCATCTGTGCAATTATACAGGCCGATAGTGATCAGTGCAAGTGTGAGTGGAAACTACAATGCTCTTTAAGCAAATGGCTAGAGGAGGTTGGAAGCGGCCAGAACGGCGAGGGTTGTGTTCCCTTGGGTTGTTATGCATGGGTACTGCTTTATCCTAATTGCTATCAAGAAGCTACTCAAGGAGGGAGGGGTGACGGAGCTCATGCTGGGCATGTTTGCTGCATCTACTACACTTACTACGGCGATGAAGACCCTGGTGGCCATAACGACTACCTCGACACCTCCCGTCGGCAAGCCTCCATTGGCCACCAATACTACCACTACGGCATTGAAGTCTACATCAACTACAGCTACCACCACGACTACGACCATGGCAAGCAACATCGAGTGCAATGGGACCCGGGTGGTTCTCGGCGGCGGCGGCTTGGGGTCAAGCCGCATCTCAAGGAAGGGGGGATGTTAGGATCCCTCCTTGCCTATATGGGCTTGCCCCGTGCAGCTCATGGGCCTGCCCCGCTTGAGAACCACCAGACTACAAATACGCAAGAGTAGGCGATGAAGGAGGGCATCCAGTGGATCACGGCACGGAACGGCAGCGGCTCCTCTCTCTTTCCCCTACCTCCAGTTCTTCCCCTTCATCTCATTCGTGTATCCAGATTCTTGTAATAGCTACTGTGATTGAGTTCCTCTGTGAGACTACTACTAGTTCGTGTGTGAAATATCAAGGGGATCCTTACAGGTGTTGACACAAGGGCTAGAGAGCTCACAGGCAATGTTGTTGTCACCTATTTGTATATCTTCGCTCCTGCACTTTTGGAATTCGAAATGTGCTTCTTGTTGGACTTCTTACAAAGTTTTCATCTTAGTACACGTGCTCTATATAACTGGAGTTGAGAAGTCACCGATTGCTCAGAATGAGCAAGTAAATATGGGCAAGACTGCAAAAATATGTGCACTGAACTTAATGCTCCGATTTTATTTCTCTGAAGGATTTCATAATGAACAATGTGAGACAATAGGTTTGGGGGAACCGGCACAACCCTCTAGGGGTGGCCTATCACATATATATAACGAGTGGGTACAACGTTACATCATATGTACACATACATAGGAACTATACAGTCTAACACCCTCCCTCAATCTTTGCCACTTCCTAAAGAATCTAGAAGGGTAAAATTGCGCCGATAGGCCTCGAACTGTGCTAGAGGCAATGGCTTGGTAAAGATGTCTGCAAGTTGATCCTTGTAAGAGATGAACTTGATCTGTAGTTGCTTCTGAGAGACACGTTCCCGTACAAAATGATAGTCAACTTCAATGTGTTTCGTTCGGGCATGGAATACCGGATTTGCAGAAAGGTATGTAGCACCGATGTTGTCACACCAAAGAATAGGAGACTGTGATTGAGGTATACCCAATTCCTGAAGAAAAGACTGTATCCAGATAATTTTTGCAGTTGCATTAGCCACAGCCTTATACTCAGCTTCAGTACTGCTACGCGAAACAGTAGATTGTTTCCGAGCACTCCAGGCGATCAAAGTAGAAACAAAGAACACAACATAGCCCCCCGTGGATCGCCTGTCATCCGGACTGCCAGCCCAGTCCGCATCAGAATACGCCGAGATGACCCCAGAGGGATTCGGTCGAATGTGCAGACCATAGGACAGCATGAAGCGAATATAGTGCAATATGCGCTTCACAGCAGACCAATGAGTGTCACGAGGTGCCTGTAGATGTTGACATACTCTTTTGACAACAAAGGAAATATCTGGTCGTGTGATCGTCAAGTACTGAAGCCCACCAACAATGCTCCTATACTTTGTCGCATCAGCAGAAGTCAGAAGTTCATCATCCACAGCAGTGATCTTGTCAGTGGTAGACATAGGTGTAGTCGTCGGTTTGCACTTAAGCATCCCAGCCTGCTACAACAAATCCAAGGAGTACTTCTTCTGCATCATCAAGGAAGACCATCAATACAAGAAGAAATTTCCACACCAAGGAAGTAGTGAAGCTTCCCAAGGTCTTTGACAGCAAAGTCAGCACCAAGAGACCGAACAAGAGCAGTAGCAGCCGACTGAGAGGAACTGACAAGGATAATATCATCCACATAGACCAACAGATACATAGTAACTTCAGGCCTCTATAGAAGAAATAATAAGGAGTCAGCAGTCGATGATGCAAAACCATGAGCACGAAGAGATGTCGCAAGACGGGCATGCCAAGCATGAGGAGCCTGCTTCAGACCATAGAGTGCTTTGGTGAGACGACACAGATAATCAGGACGATCAGGATCAGAGAAACCAGGAGGCTTCCGCATATAGACCTCCTCCTCTAGTACACCATGGAGGAAGGCATTCTGTACATCAAGCTGACGAAGAGACCAACCCTGAGTGACTGCAAGAGAGAGAAGAAGCCTGATGCTAATAGGCTTAACCACTGGACTGAAGGTTTCTTCATAGTCAAGACCATAGCGCTGTCGAAAACCTCTGGCAAATAGACGTGCTTTGTAGCGCTCAATGGACCCATCAAAATGTTTCTTCACTTTGAAAACCCATTTAGAGTCAATGACGTTAAAACGGGGTGGTGGCGGAACAAGAGTCCATGTCTTGTTACGAAGAAGAGCATGGTACTCCTGCTCCATAGCCTCTCTCCAATGTGGTATACTCATAGCAGCTTGATACGTACAAGGCTCAGAGGCCAGATCCGCACGAGCAGCAGCCAGACATGCAGCCAATCAAGCAACAGTGCCATCATGATGCTGCTTGGGCTGAAAAATGCCATTGCGGCTCCATGTATGTGGTCGTTGAGGAGCCGCAGGAGCTACAGAAGCCGAGGAGGGCTCAATCGACAAGGGACTGAGTGTTGGCAACGACAGAGACGCCCCAGCCAGCGAGGGACCGGGAGACTCAGCCAGCGATGGAGACACTCCAGTCAGCACATGCGATGACGATCCTGAGCCAGGCGATGCTGGGCTGCATAGCGAAGGAACCATCCCAGGCGAGGCAGGTGTGGCCAGCCGAAGAGGGCGGCGTCGCTGGGGTGTCGGTCGAACATGCATGGGCACGATAGCCGAGACCATGCAGAGGCACAATATGATCGACATGAGCTGCTGGTGATGCCGACGAAGGAGGCGATGGCTCCTCTAAAATTTCCAAACGAGCCCCACGTCCAGTGCATGCACCATGGTTAGGCAACAATACAAGAGAGTATGCAACATCATCAAATTGGTCAGAGGCAATGGAGGATGAATTCATGGATGGTGGTTCAGTAGTGGACACGGGAAGTTTGTCAAAGGGAAAAACATGCTCATCAAACACGACATCCCGAGATATATAGACTCGATTAGTGGGAACATGAAGACATTTGTAACCTTTATGAAGGGAGCTATAGCCAAGAAAGACACACTTTTTTGATCGAAACTCCAGCATGCGTTTGTTATATGGATGGAGGTGTGGCCAGCAAGCACACCCAAAAACCTTGAAAAAGGTGTAATCAGGTTGTTCATTAAGGAGGCATTCAATGGGAGTTTTCATGTTCAAAACACGAGTGGGAGTACGGTTTATAAGAAAATATGTAGTGGTGAAAGCATCACTCCAAAACCGAAAAGGAACCGATGCATAGGTCAAAAGAGTAAGACCAATTTCGACGATATGACGATGCTTACATTCCACAGAACCGTTATGCTGATGTGTATGTGGACATGCTAGACGGTGAGCGATCCCAAGCGACTGAAAGAAGGAGTTGAGGTTGCGATACTCCCCCCCCCCCCCCCCGTCTGACTGAGAAGGCGTTCAACATGTTTTTGAAACTGAACAAAGATAGCGAACACATCAGATTTGTGCTTAATAAGATAAAGCCAAGTAAAGCGACTATAAGCATAAACAAAACTGATATAATAATTATGACCACTAACAGAAGTCTAAGCAGGACCCCATACATCTGAAAACACAAGTTCTAGAGGATGTTTCACCTCGTGACTAGACTCTGAAAAAGGAAGTTGATGACTCTTCCCCTGCTGACAAGCATCACACACTGCTACATCTTTATTACTAGATATGCTAGGAAGTTCATGATGAAGCAAAACATGACGAACGATAGGTGTGGCTAGATGACCAAGAGGAGCATGCCACTATGACGGAGAGACCCGAACTCCACTGAAAACACGAGCAACGCCAGGATGCTCCAAACGATAGAGGCCCTGGCGCAAACGCCCGCTAAGAAGAATGTCCCTCGTGCCCCGATCCTTAATAAAAAGAACAAAATGATGAAATTCGCAAAGCACATTATTATCACGTGTGAGTTTAGGAACTGAAAGAAGATTACGTGTCACCGATGGAACTCTAAGAACATTGCGAAACTGAAGACTCCTATTTGCATGTCTAGTGAGAAGAGATGCTTGACCAATATGAGATCTATGCATAACTGCTCCATTGGCGGTGTGGATCTTGTCAGAGCCATGATAGGGTTCACGAGTATGAAGCTTCCCCATCTCACTCGTCAGATGCTCCGTTGCTCCAGAATCCATATACCAGTGCGGGTCGATGGAGTAGGACTGAGTGTGCCCTTATTGCTTTGTCGACGCCGGGCGGTCTGCCATGAAAACCTGACGCGCAAAATTGCGCGTGTCCTTGCCATCATTGCCGAGGCCAAGAAAGCTTTTCTAGAAGCGTTTATGACACTTAGAGGCCCAGTGCCCCTCAATGCCACAAAGTTGGCACACACGCCTACCACCAGCTCCCGGTAAGGTTGTAGACGGAGGGGGGGCCGAGGCGGGCGACGGTGATGGCCCCGAAGGAGCTTTGGATGACGAGGGGTGGCGGCCACCCTTGGTGGCGGCGTTGGCCGAGAGAGACCCGTGGCTGCTCTTGGAGCGGCACTTCTCGACTCGCTGCTCAGTGAGGAGAAGTCGGGAGAAGACCTCATGCGCCATCATGGGAGTCGAGTTTCCCCGCTCGTTGATGATCTCGACCAAGGCATCATACTCCTCGTCAAGCCCATTGACAATGAAGGAATTGAACTCGGAGTCGGTGAGCGGCTGTCCGATGGAGTCCAACATGTCGGCAAGGCCCTAGACCTTGTTGTAGAACTCGGTGGCCGTGGAGTCAAGCTTCTCACAGTTGCCAAGTTGACGACGGAGCGCAGAGACACGAGCCTGCGACTGCGCTGCGAACGAGCGCTCGAGGATGGTCCATGCCTCTTGAGACGTCTTGGCGAAGACAACGAGTCCGACAACAGCCGGGGTGAGCGACCCCTGGATGGAGGAGAGGTTCGCCTGATCCTTCCTTGTCCAAACACGGTGTGCCAGATTATAGACCAGGTCATGCACTCTATCAACCAGCGCAGGAGGACAAGGGAGGGAGCCTTCGACGTAGCCAAGCCAATGTTGGGGATATCACTTATCGGGAGCTTATCGATCGACCCATGATAAGGGGTAAATCGGCAAGTTTATCGCCATATCGGCTGACTTATCGTATTATTTATCTTATCAGCCAGACAACAATAAGCAATAAATCGGTCGATTTATCGGAATATCGGAAGATATCGTGAACACTAACCCAAGCAGGTAGTGGCTCCCAAGGAGCGGAAGGACCTGCGCACGCCAGAAGTTGTAGTTGTACGACGACAACTTGATGGTGATGAGATTGCCGAAGTGAAACGGCGGCGGCGGTAGTGAGCCCGTTTGAGTAGGCTGCCTGAGGCGGATACGCCATGGAGGCAAGGGGCACTGTCATGGAAGCGGCGAGGGGCACAGATGCCGCAGGGGCGGAGAGCACCGGCGCCGGGCCCGAGGCAGAGAGCTCGGCCATCAAGGCCGACGCGGGCTCCATTGATGGTGATGAGATTGCCGAAGTGAAACGGCGGCGGCGGTAGTGAGCCCGTTTGAGTAGGCTGCCTGAGGCGGATACGCCATGGAGGCAAGGGGCACTGTCATGGAAGCGGCGAGGGGCACAGATGCCGCAGGGGCGGAGAGCACCGGCGCCGGGCCCGAGGCAGAGAGCTCGGCCATCAAGGCCGACGCGGGCTCCACTAGCAGAGGAGGCGGGACGACGGCGGCGAGCGATGCGGGGGATGAGACGGGGGGGGGGACCGTCAGGGCGG
>NW_024115187.1:0-8830 GCF_003073215.2 Triticum urartu | reverse complement strand
CCCTAATAATAAAGCACGGATTGACTCCATGGGTTCACCGTCACAATACGCTTTTTTCTCGTGTCATAATACGCTTTTACGAATCACAATATAAATGAGGTGGTACTAATCTTCCAAGCACGCAATTAATCCAGATTTTCGTTGTCCGTCGTCCGAGACAGACCACATTATTTTCCACTGGCCCAACTTGGCCCATCTAAGCTGGCAAATGATGCAAAAATAGCGGAGATATTTGGAGTTGAACTCAGGTTCTTCCGCTCAGCGTAAAAAGCTTTGACCAGTTGACGTAGCCCATGTTTGTGTGTTCTATGTAAGAGGGTTCGTCGAATTATGAATAATCCCACCTCGGCCGTCTACAGGGTTCATCCAATTATGAATAGTCCCACCTCGGCCCTCTACATCCAACCATACTAGTTTATATACGTGCAAAATTTGCACATATCCAAAAATTGGCTGTTGGATGATTACCACCTAAGTGGTGAGATAGCGGATGTGGGATGTAGGCAGAGATTGTCATGGAGTCCACAAGAGACACGAATCGATGCTATACATAAAAACCAGGCCAATTAAGATTAAGACGACAACATGCTGCACGTCAGCGGGAAACAAAAGGCCCTCATGATGATGAGGCTGGTCCTCTGATGACCTGATATCCCAAATATTAATAGAGTCTTCAGATATCCTCAATGAATTGCTATGCTGGAATAACAAATAACTAGAAATTTATTTATTTACTTTGCACATGTTGCAAGGTTCTTGGCACATGTTTCTATAAATAGGGTGGAGGCAATTTATACATAGTTCATCTTTCATGTTGAGTAAGGATTTTTGACTGTCGACATGGAGCCAAAATTATGCAGAAGTTGAAAATGTGCATATGGATATAGTTCTCTCGATTGGTTTGCTTGCGGCTGCAATTATTATTCTACATGTTAGATTGCTTGCTGCTATTACTTCATATTTATAGATATTGCCCTTTTTCTCTTTTAGTTTTAAATTTTAAGAATGAACAAATAATGTAAAGAATGAACTAACAATCAAAACTTAGTTGTTCAGACAGATCAATTTACTTGAAATCATAACCCATATCCTGACCAAATGAACTATCTTTTTTTCATTATCAGGGACTATCGTTCAACGACATGGTTCCTTGGTCAGGCAGATTAGTAGAAATAATAAACATTGTTTTTCACGTTGCAACGCACGGGCATTTGTCTAATCTATATCTATATCTATATATATACCTATTATTAAAGGGAGGTGATATTTTTGGTTTCGTCCCGCTTAGTTGGTCCTACATTACGTATTTTCTTTAGTTTTCGTCCATGACGTGTCATTCGTATATGGTCTCCTGCCTGGTTCCTACGAGGTGGGATTATTCGACACTGTAGCGGCCGGTGCACCCTACCTACTCCAAGATTTGAGAAAAAGTCCAGCCCAACCAAAAGCCCATTGTAGAAAAAGGTTTGCGTTGCTGATCAGTACATAGCTAGCCTCAAGATCGCTGGTCCAGGAGTAGAGGATCGTCGGAGGAGGATGTGCGGTAACGCATCATTTTATAGGGGGGTTGTTTGTGGTATCGATTGACAACTAGCCCGGAACCGTTTACGGAGGTAGCCGATTATAACGTGCACGTGCCAAACGCCTGTACGTTCTGCGGGGATACTTTTTTATGCCGTTGCAACGCACGAGCATATTTGCTATGAAATATAAAGAAACCTCAAATGATTTTTTTGAAAATGTTTATAGTTTTTAATTTGGTGTGTAATATTTAAAGTCATGACAAAAAAATATTATCTACTAATTTGAGGTGTGTGGTATTTTTTTTCTTCCATTGCAACGCACGGGCTCTTTTGCTAGTAATACCAAGAAAAAAATACTACGCTGTCAGGGTTCGAACCCAGTTGCTCACGCTGGAGTTCTTGGAATGCCAGCCATTAGACTAACAATTGTTAGTGTTTATTTGGCAGCGCAAAGTTTTAAATTAAGCTCGCAGTCGTGCGAGATACTGAGAGGAAAATATTTGTTTTTTTAAGTGAATATATTTTACAACGCAAATTTTTTGGAAAGTTTTTAATTAAAAATTTAAACTGGAACATTTTCAAAATAACAATATTTCTCTTTTTACTAGCAAAAATGCCCATGCGTTGCATCGGGAGAAAAAAATTCATCACACCCTGTAAGCATAGCCTATTACACGAGTAATTGGGCGCCGAGTAATTGTTTGATTTATGACCCACATCAACTATTCTCAACATCAAGAATTATGCTTTGGGCCAGACCATCTTTGCAAAATGGCTAAGAAATATGTGCATTGTTTGGTTTGCGGCTTTGCTATTTTATTCCCACCGCCGCGGTTGCAGGTGCTCTCCACACACGATGGTGTACTTATTGTCCGGTATTAATGTGAGGCATATGTAGTCTGAGAAACATAAAGACCAGGAATATATTGGGTTAACTATTGTGACCAGCTTGCTTAGAAATAAAAAAAACTATTGTGGCCAGCTTATTAACCAATAACCGAAAATATGGATAGTTAATTTCCTAAAGTTGGGACATTTTTCTCATGGATCTGTAACAATTTTCTCAAAATCTAGAACAATTTTAGCCTAAACCTAAAACTTTCTCCATTTCATATGGTGTTGCCAAAAGAAACATAGTTTAAGCAACGCCATATACTTCTAAAAGGCTAATCATTTATATACAAACTTCTTGTGTGTTTCCGATGTCTCAATGCTTGTATGGCATCTTGGTGCCAAGAAAAAGAGATGACCACCCTTTCTTCTGTTGCTTGATGTTCGTTTAGTTGTAAATTCCAGCTTCTGACTAAAGGCGCCGAGAATTGCTTGAACTGATTGCTGACCAAAATGTGATAGTGGCTCAATGACAAAAGGGTAGTGCCATACGGTGCACATTCTTGTGGATCCCTGTATATCTCCCATGAATATTTCTTTGCTTGACTGATTGTTGATATCCATGGCTATGCCAGAAAAGGAAAATTTAAAATTAAGAACTTTGAAAATCATATACTGTACCGTGATATATATGTGCCAAAGAAGCGCAAATCATTTGCTGATCAGACATGACAACTTTGTACTCCGTAAGTTTTGACAGAGAAGGGCAGTTTATTACTGTTTTATCTGTGACCATGAATACTGTGAGCGACATGCGACGCTAAAATAAGCAGATAATATATATTTTTTCCGTTCTAGTGAGCATAGAGCAGGAGTGAATCTTACTAAAATAGCATGAGCAATTTATGCTATGGCAGAATGTAGCTAAAAGAAATACTACTAACGGAAGAATAAAAAATCCAGGAAATGGAGAGATTATACTTGCGAGTGCAGGAAAAGTGGCAAATTCAAAGAATGTACTTTCATTTAGCCAACAGATAAAATGTTTCTGTTCTCGTGAGCAAACAGCTAGAATGAACCTCATTAAAATACCATGAGTGATTTACCCACCGGCAAATAGTAGCTACTGACGGAAGAACAAAAAAAAAGGAAATGGAGAGATTATACTTGTGAGTGCACGATAGATTATTCCAAAGGAAGTACTTTTTTTAGCCAATCGCTCAAAGCAAAAGATTAGTGCAATGGATAAAAAGTACAGACCCTGACAGAATATCTTGTTATTGTAAATCATGTGCTCTACAAATTTCTGAAATCTGCCACTGTAATTGTACAAAAGTCTTGCCATTGAAATCTGCCGGGCTGTCCACATAAGTTCTTCAATTCGGTCATAATCCAATTCATAAAAGTAAGAAACTCTGCTAGTTGCATATCTTTTAAAGAAATGAATTAATTAATAATTATACCTCTCTGTAGTCCCTAATTTCATCCAATTGGGCTTCTGCACCAGTGTCTACTCATTCATAATATATAGAAAAATTTAGATGGCAGAACATTGTAGATCAGAAGGAAACTTTCAGGGTAAAATCCATGTCAACAAAAAGAACAGACATAGAGCCATCATGAGATTTGGGCCACAAAAGTAGTAAGGAAAAGGAAGAAATATGACGAAGAGAAGGACTTTTTTGCTCGGTAGTACTCACTGATCCCTGCTAAAGAGAAAGACATGAGACTGGACGGAGAAGCTGCTCTATGTTGTGAACACACCCATTAGTTCATGCACATAAAGGGCACTATCCTGGAGCAAAATCAACTAAAAAAATTGACGTAAAAAAGAGAGTAGTATACTTTCTAAACTCAAATTATAGCTACGGCAAAACAATGCTCGACTTTCTCTAGCAAGGGAAAAATTCAGAGATGTACCTATTGAGGAGGTTTTCATGTTGGGCAGACGCGAGGCACTGGATGTCGAGGGGTACAGGGGTGTACAGCCCCGGCGGCGGTGGGGGTTTGGCCGCTGCTGATGAAAGTATGTCGTCTCTGCTCTCAAGCCCCTCCAGATCGTGGTAAAACTTCAGTAGTAGAGGACACCCGACCGACAACATCTAAATAAACACAAATCGTTAATTCACTCTAGTTTATTTTCCATAGGAAAACATATGCAATAGCGTTGTAAAATAAAAGGAATTATCAAAATTACTTAGTAGCTTAATATGAGAAATCAAATGGGAAGACAAACGGCATTACTCAATAATCAAGTGGCCAGGATACACACACAGATCAAATATATTTCAGTTAGAGAATATTCTGCTCGCGGTTCATGATTTGCTCTCCGAGCAATTGAATCTTCACTATCAGTTCCTTTGTCTACAGGAATAACAACAATCACACACTTGAGCATGCAACTGGAACTCTACTTTTTTGCCAACAATCTATAATTGTGCTTGGAACCGTAGGGAGCGAGCGGACACTTTCCCTTCTATACTATGTTGACCTAACACTTGCACTTCTTTTTTACCACTAAAGAAAAAAAACTCAAACGATTGCACACACAAAAAAATTGGTTAAATGTTTTTGTGCAGGGGAGCTGTGGGAGACCAGACCTTAGTAAGAGCTTATGACCAGAAGATAAGAGTGCTCGATAGCCGCGTGATCGCCCGGTCAAGCATGTTATAGATGGACCCAAACCTGTCAAAATCTGAAATTTGTAACAACAAATAATCAGTTGGAAAACAAATTTATCAAGCATGAACAAACAAAGGTAAAATTTATTGTTATCCGAAGGCCTCCAGATCTAATTTTGAATGGAAGGCTGCAAAAACATGTCACGGAACAAAATTAGAAAGTTCAAAATATAGTGCAAAGTACTTGGTTCAAGAAAAATTGTTGCACGGGCAGCCAACAACTGAAGAAGAGAAACTGATCAAGAAAAAGCTAAAAGGTCTTACATTAGTGAACGAAGGGAGTATTATTTAGTGTCAGGTTCTATACTGAATTACCACATAATTAGTTCCTGGTCACATTTTCGCAGAAGCTCGATGGCAGAAATTGACCAAAGCCATGGTTATACAAACATGTATTGTTGACTTTGTTGTACACAATAAAATGATCTATACATGTTAATGCTACCAAGGAAAAATGTATGGCATGGTATCTTGCAGAATTGATTCACTTTGCAGAACTTCACTTGAACCATCTATAAAATTGTACTTGTACATTATCGGTTGGGCATTGACAGAAGTTCTATGTAACTGAAGGCGTCAAGGTGGTAAAACAAAATTAGTTATGTGGTTAATTCCAGTATAAAACCATGCCGAATAAGTGACTCTGGTTATGGTACCTGCACAAGTGGATATGATGAACAGTCTTGTTAACAAACCACAAAAGTTAACACTTGATAGTTTCAACCTGTACAAAAGATGATAACGCAAAAATTCACCTGAAGCAAGACTTTTTCTCATGCAGTTTTTCTAGGCAAGAGTTACCACAGTTCATTGAAAATACTGCGGTTTAATCGATGGCCATTTGCAAACATGATTTCTTCGCCTCTTACTCATGATGTGCAGAAACTTCGTTGATCTGGTTATAACACATGCGAACCAAACATATGTGTTGCTTAAATACTTGCTGATCTTCAGTTCAGTTGTAGCTGCTGAATACTTGCAGTCAAGAAATACCAAACCACATGCTGGAGAGCAAGTCCTTCATTGAAAAGAATCACCAAGGGAGCTATCTTGAGCTAAAAGAATTAATGAAGCATGCTATATAACATAAATTTTCCCAAAATTCATAGAAAATACTATCAAAATCGCACATCCTATTTAAGAAGTATTTCGTAAGAGTTGGTCCTTTTTCAAATCCATACAGAGAGAACATTTTGCTACCCACAAAATGCATATGAAGAAATGATCGGGAGAGCATCCAGTAAAACGATGATTCACACCTCTTGACGGAATTAACAGTCCAGATTGGACCAAAGAAGAGAAGGGATGGATTTTGGGGAGCAAGACCTGCGGATCTAGCTGATGTCTCAGCGCATTCTTCAAAAGTTGAAGGAGCAGCGCCATCTCTGCATAGACCCGCAGCCTCGCACCCGAGTCCCTCCCTAGATCTTCGCGGCCCCGAGCAGGAGCTCTGCGGCCATGCACCGATCCAACGCCGCCGGGGCCCCGAGCAGGAGCTCTGCGGCCATGCACCGATCCAGCGCCGCCGGAGAACCAACCACGGCCACGCCTCCCTCTTCCTTCCTCCTTCCCTCCCGTGCTCTCTCTCCATGTCCAGGAGACACATGGGGACGGCGGAGGCGGCGAGGCAGAGGAGCGGTCAACGGTGGCGTCGTCTGGATCGAGCGCCTTTGTGCTCGATGGCGAGGAAGGCAAGGCGCAGGTCCTCCGGCGTGCGATGGCGCATGGGACGGCGCAGGTGGCTGGGCACGTGGATCCCGGCAGGGAGGGTCCAGATCCAGTCGAGGACGGGGCGACCGGCGGTGGCGGCGACGCGCGCTCGTGCGTGGGGAACAGGAAGCGGATCGTTGGGTGATGTATGTTTAAAGGACTGCGGCTTGAATATACTAAACTACATGGTCGTTTCTGCAAAAACGAAACATTAACTGAGGGAGTCACTCAAAAAAGGATTGCGGGTTGAATTTGAAGAAAAAGAGGGTCTTTTCTGCAAAATTTCCAATAACGTAGTTTATTAGTAGGTAGAGATTTTTTCCCTGAGTATTTTTTTAAGCACAAACATTTTTTTAAACCAGGAAGTACAGTTGTGAATATTTTTCGAATTTGTAAACATTTTAAAAACACAAAAAAAATTTAACTTTAAATTTGAAAAGGCAAACATTTTTCAAAACATGATTTTTTATATATAAAAACTAGGAGGTACTATAGCTAAATTGTTCTAATCTATATCTATTAATAAAACTTGGTGAATTTTTGAAATATGCCCACCTGATGCATTGTTTTAGTTTAATTTATTAAATTAGGGATATGGAAGGAATCTTTTTCTCTGTCATGCCTTCACGTACGACGAGTCTCACTTGGCCCAGTGACTCCCGTCAAAATGCATGAGGAGTCCAACTAAGATTTCATGGTCCATCTGACGCAAACTACTCAATTTACATGACGACACGGACATATATAATGTGCAGTGCTTTTCCCTATTATATTAGCCCAATGATAAAAAAAAACTTTGTTCAACGCTCTTGATCTTCGACGGACACGAAGGCGGCTCAACAATCCAACTATTGGACCTGGCCAACCTTGGTTAGTGACAACTGGTACTAAGACCACCAGCGACGAGGACGACCAAGACGACAAGCAAAACATGTGTCTGGTGTTATATTGAAATGGGGATGTAGACCCAAGAATGAGGTATTAGTCATGTTTATTATGTTATGGGCATGAGGGTGATGTTTTTCGCCAAGCTCAGTGGGTAAAGGACGTGCGAGGATTCTTTTCTTCCGTTGCAACGCACGAGCATATTTGCTAGTTGTGTTTAAAACAGCCTAAGTTGTTGATCAGTGTTTTCTGCAAAAGATTAAACTCGAAATCAGTGTTTTCTGGTAGAAATTCATAGATGAGTGTTTTCTGCAAATCTATGCTTCAATGTACTGGTTTTCTGCAATTCACTCCATTTAATAACATAATCAGCAAAGTGGGAAGGAATAATGCCTAAATGGCTAGTTTGTTACGGGTGGTCCAAAGAACCCAAGCTAAGACCCGAAAAGATCTCCACGCCAGCCTTCTTTGCTGGCTGTGTGATTGTTCGAGAAGCGTTAAAAGATCATTCATAGATCTGGCGTTCCATGTTTGCCCAAAGCAATCACGCACACAACCCCAGCTCCATAAGAACATAGCCAGAGCACATCGAAAGAGGATATGGTCGGCATCCACCGTGGCCCCACACAAAGCACATCAGCCGTTGCCCGGATCATCACTAATAGAAAAGGGTTAAATGTGAAGCACATTAGTGCCGATTTGAATTTGAGCCGGCACTAATGTGACCATTAGTGCCAGTTCTAACGGCTAGGCGGGCGGGCATCATTAGTACCGGTTCGTGGGCAACCTTTAGTACCGGTTCATGCCACAAACCGGTACTAATGAGGCCAGTGCGGTTGTGGTCAGGCTGGGGCTTTCATGGCATGAACCGGTACTACAGTTTCTTAGTAAGCTGATTTTTAGTCCCACCTCGCCAAGAGAGAGGCAGTATGAGCGGTTTATAAGCCGTGAGTGCAGAGACAATGACGAAGAGGCGCAATGTTCACCTGCATGTTGATTAGCTTCAAGCCTTTCGGAATAGCATAGATTGCACTGAGCTATGTGCAGTGCAGTCTACACTATTCCGAAAGGCTTGAAGCAAATTAACCAGCATTGCACCTCTTTTTTATTTTTAATAACTTATTTGAACTCCGGACTTCTTTTGTGTTCAGTATGCAGCATTCAAAGCGACGTCATCAATTTCCAACATGTTCTGACATC
>NW_024115186.1:0-7443 GCF_003073215.2 Triticum urartu | reverse complement strand
CCCACGCCACACGAATCGAGCCAACTGGAAAGATGGGAGGGAGGGAGGGAGGGAGGGCTTACAACGCGCTGGTGCCGTTAAAACTTTCTGGCACCCAGATCCACTGCCTCTCCGGCAGGATGTGGAGCTGCCGCCGGTATCCGCCCTGCCCCTGCGCGATGAGGCCGCTTGTCCTCCTCTGGAGGTTGCGAGCCGCGGACAACATCTCGCGCGACCTTCGCATCGCTCGCCTTCGTGGCCGGCGCTCCTCCTTCCTCGCGCCCAATCTGGTGACGCAGCTGATGGCCCATGCTGCTAGCCGTCCTCGATGCGGTTGGAGCACTCGCCGCCCGCTTGCTCGGCAGCACTTGTCACCCTGCCGCAAAGCCACTCGCAGCCATGCTCGTCACATGGATGCTCGCCGCAATGAAGATGCTCTGTACGGATGCTCGCACCATGTCCATGTGAGGAAGCAGTGGCTCTTTACGCGCTTGCAGCAATGAAGATGAGGCAGCACTAGTACCGGATATATATTATGGAATAGAATCCCAAAAGATAAGGCCACGTGTGTTGTGACCGATAGCGTTCCTTTTGTTGTTGTTTTTTTTAGCAAGCTGATGGTATACTAGCGTTAATTGATTTTGGTGGAATGGTCACGTCTATTATGATTCAAGTGTAATATATAGTCAGCTGAATAAGTTTTCTTTTTTTTAGCTAACTGATGAGCCCTGGTCGCATACACTTTTTTTTCGAAAAGGGAAGTCGCATACACAGTAGATATAATTTGAGCACAACTCATCTGCTTATTGTTTTTCAAGCACAAGAGAGTTTGGTATTTCGAACGTGTTATACAAAGCCACCTCTATCTTCACCAGTTATCTATTTTTTTCCTACACACAAGCCATCTCTATGTTGTTGTTGTTTTTTCTTTTTTGCGAGGGAAGCCATCTCTATGTTGTTGTAAAGGGTCTCGAGCCTCTTTGCTGTCTGGATGAACCCCAATATCACCTGCACACACACACACACACACACACAAATTCACCACCCACAGTAAATATCATATCAGAAATGAATCAGAAGCTTAGCATGGATTCTATTGTTTGCTGCTACATGGGATAGGACAGGATATGATATGTATGATGCTAGTGCTTCCAGTATCTCCATAGTGTGGGTGTTCCCAGCTTTGTCAGGTTCACTCTCTGCAACAACCAACAAAAAACAGAATGAATATCCTTTGATGAAGACAGACACTGGGATTATTAGGTTCCCAGGAGACAGACAGACAGACAGACAGACATGATACTGAATAATACACCAAGAATCAAATTATCTTTTTGCCTTGTCAACAAATTAGTCACGAGTTTCGCAAAGCAATCACAATGAGAACGACTTGACCACACTGACAGATCCCACCTAACTAGCAACCATGGCCCATTGCCATGTGATCCCAGCCACACCCAGCAGGGTCACACGCCTTTCATCATACTACTGTATTATATATGGCCCAGTCTCATCTTTCAGACAAAAATTACTTGTCATGTCATGATTAGTTTGCCGGGATAGTTTAGTGACAGTGATTAATTACCGCTCGCAGCTTCGAGGTCGAGTGAAGGTTGTTGGCCCGGCTGCTGGACGTCGCCGTGCAGGAAGACCATGGCCTTGTGTGCCGGACCCTCGGCTTTGTTGGCTTCTGGTACTCGATGCTTGCTGCTTGCAAAACAGGGCAAGATATTTAGTCACTTTGTGCTACTAACAGACAGTTTACAGAAAGCATTCTGGCTACAAACATTGTGAATGCAAATCATGGCATGACATGGTCTTATAGTAGTTCATGTCTTTTGTCTCCCATGTCGAAGCTGCCGCAGAACGAACCGTTGCCGCCATCGATCTCGTCGTCGTCCTCATTGCCAGTCGGAGCTTCCAAGACACTCAGGGCATTCCTCTGCAACTTCACCTCCACACCATTCTTCAGAACCTGCTTTTCCAATAATAATCTCTCAGGGATTAGAACAAAAGATACCATATTTGGATGGATGTTGACTTCTACTAATGTTTTTTATATATAGCTTTATTATATGCGTCTTCAACTTTCAAGCTAGTCTGAAATTGCTTGCTTGCTTGACTAGCTAGCTAGCTACTTTCTGAAAAGAAAAAGTGAAGTCAAAAGACATGATTCCTTTCACTCCATTGCAATTGTCAATATAAAGAAGCAGCCACTAGCTAAGCAGAGTTTCAGTGGAATGCCTAATTGAAAATGAAAGGAAGCAAGCAAGCAAGACTGACCAGCCAGTGCCAGCCTCCAAGGCCAACGGCCTTCTTGACCACACCCTGTAGGCCGACCAGCACCGACTTTGTTCGGTTGTTACCTGTGATGACGACCTTGGTGTGCCTGGAAGCACGGTGAGCTCCTCGTCGCGGCTCTCGTAACGGGACAGCGACAGCATCCGCGAAGAACAGACATCGGTCCCCATAATCATACTGCTCACCGGCCTGATGTCGTCTCCCTGCTGAAATAAAAGGCGTGGCACCAAATTCAACCTATCAATACACAGCCAGCTCAACACAAGGAATACAGTAGACAGCACCATGATTCACAGCAAAAGTTGCCAAAATCAGCTCAAGATTCACAGCAGAGTGCATGGATATGAAGATTGATTAATTATAGCAGAGTGTAAGAATTTGAAGATTTGCAGCTGAGTGGATTAATCTCAAGATTTATTATAGCAGAGTGAAAAAGTGAAGAGCATCTGATATCTGAAGGAGTGGTGAACACTGAACAGTTGATGCAGTTTCATAAATCCAAAGCTATACCAAGTTACAGGCAGCAAGAATCACTTTATAACACAGCAGAAGTCCCAGATCTAGGTAATTAAAAAGACTGATCATGCATAAGGGGAATCCAATTCACAGTCCAAATGCTATCATGTTTTTTTTTTGAAAAATCAACGCGGGGGGGGGGGGGGGGGGGGGAGCTCCCCACCTGAATATATTTCTCAGTTTTGTAACCGAACGTTTGTCTGATTACAAAGGTGAATTACATAAGCACGTGTAATCGTGATAAGAAATAGGAACGCAATGAGGATGCGGCCTGCTTATGCGCCGGCTTCTTCATCCGGTGCGTCCATAGCATAAGGTCGTCGATGATTCGCTTGAGGGTGAAGATGCTGTGGTTGTTCTGTTGCTTGAAAGTCATGGCATTTCTGGAGTCCCACATCTTCCATAGGATAATGAGGAGGATGGAGTGCCATACTAGCGCGTCTACCTGGCTGGGGAGCCGGCAGTCCCAAAGGTTGTCGATGGAGTTGGGTGGTGATAGTCCGGTCCGCTGCCATATTCTCTGGGCGAGCGGGCAGTCGATGAAGATGTGCGAGCTGGTCTCTCCGTCAAAACCACATCGGGGACATAGCGAGTCTGCCACGATGTGCTTGCAGAGTAGGTTGCTTTTGGAGTTGAGTCTTCCATGAAACAGAAGCCATGCAAAGATTTTCACACGGTTTGGAACGCATGAAGACCAGATGGCGACAGCATGTGCGTCGTCATCAGTGTCGGCAATGACCAGCTGATAGGCGGCCCGTGTAGAAAAACGGAGGCCACCGTTTAGGTAGCGCTCGTCCGGTCCCGGCGACACCTGGAAATCCTGCAGGAGAGACAACAAAGAGCACAACTCGGAAGCGGCATTAGATGTTAGGCGGTTCCTTAGGATTGATTCTAGACCGTGGTTCAAAACAGCAGCCACATGAGCGAGGGGGGTAGTGGTATGCGAGTAGAGGCAGGGAAACAGAGTAGCAAGTGATTGTTGGTGTAGCCAAATATCTAGCCAAAAATAGGTGTTGGTTCGAGAATTTGTGATGACAAAGGAGATGGTGTGTAAAGCTGGTAGTTGGTGGTTTATGGTTTGGCATAAGAAAGAGTGGCGGTTTGTGGAGTGATGAGAGCATTTGGGTGTTGTAGGTCAATCCAATCTAGCCACGGAGTTTGGTCCGGAAGCAGAGCTTTGACAGCAAATTTCATTAGTAGACAATTATTCTGCACATGAAGATTTTTTAGACCTAGACCACCGAACTTTTTTGGCTTACAAACATTTTTCCAGGCAACTAAGCATTGAGCACCGGTGCAAGTTTCCTCTACGGCCCAGAAGAATGCCCGACGGATAGAGTCTAGAGTTTTTAGCATGCTTTTGGGCATGAGGAAGACGGACATAAAGTATACTAGGATAGAGTCGCGGACAACAAACAGTAGGATGAGCCTGTCACCCTTGGAGAGGATTTTAGCTTGCCAACCTGTCAATAATTTTTGGCATTGTTCGATAATGGGTAGAAAGGCATTTGGAGGTAAACGGGTTGGTGCCAGGGGTAGTCCTAGGTAGATTTGTGGAAAGGTTGAGGTTGTACACTGCAGGGCGGTGGCAATGGAGTCTGCCACAAAAGGGCAGACATGCATAGGCACGAAAGTAGTTTTTGTGTAGTTTATCGTGAGGCGTGTAGCCATGGCAAAATTTTGGAGAATGTGCTTTAGTTGTATGGCCGCATCATTGGATGCCTTGGGGATGACGAGGGTGTCATCGGCATATTGTAGAACGGTTGGTGGTAGGTGTGAGAACAGGGGGTGTGAGAGGTGCAGGAGGTCGCAGTCTTGTGTGATCATTTGTTGAAGGAGGTCAGCAATGATGATGAATAGGTAGGGTGATATGGGGTCTCCTTGTCTAAGTCCGTTCTTGCAGTTTATCCAGTTTCCTGGGATCCCATTCAACATGACGGCCGTTTTTCCTGTTGAGAGGATATCCTGGATCCATGCCGAGAATTTTGGCGGGAAGCCGTGGCAGTGGAGGATGGTGGTGAGGGTTTCCCAGGAGAGAGTGTCGAAGGCTTTGCTGAAGTCTAGTTTTATGACCATGGTGGGGGCTTTCCGAGAATGGCAGGAGCCGATAAGATCCGCAGCATAGACAAAATTTTCCGCGATGCAACGGCCTGAGATGAAGCCAGTCTGGTTTCCGTGAATAAGCAATGGGATTAGCGGTTTTAGTCTATTGGTCAGGACCTTTGCGACGGCTTTGACGGGGCAATTTTGGAGAGAGATCGGGCGGTAGGAGTCTGGTGTATTTGCTTCATCTTTTTTTGGCAGCAGAATTAGGTGGGCTCGGTTTAAACATTCAGTTTGGGCAGAGAGGTCTTGGAAGTCTGTCATGAACGCGAAGATGTGGTTTTTAACGAGATTCCAGTATTTTCTATAGAAAAGGGGGCCAAAACTGTCCGGTCCAGGGCTAGCTAGGGGGTTCACTTGCATGAATGCCTCTTTTATTTCGTCATGAGTAAAGGCAGATTCCAGGTTGAGGAGTTAGGGTAGCGGTTGGGGGTAGTATTGGTGTGGATGGAAGGACCATGAGGTAGGCGGTGCGCAGCCGATAATGGATGTGAAGTGGTTCTGAGGAATGACTGCTTTTTGGGCATGAGAGTGGAACTCCGTCCCGTTTTGTAGGAGAGAAGTTATCGTGTTCTTGTGAAGCCTCTCGGAGGCGGCGGCATGGAAGTATTGTGTGTTCTCACCGTGAATAGCAGCGCGCACTTTCCCTCGTTGTTTCCAGAAGGCCATTTTTTCGGAAATAGTTGTGCCTAGGGCATTTGAGACAACAAGTCTCAACCTGTGTTCGGCTTTTGAGAGCGGGTGGGCTTCTTCTTTTAGGTCAATGAGATTTATGACTTGTTTTGCAGCTGCTTCGCGGAGGTGGGCTGGTGATCGTTTGGATGCCCATTGTTTGAGAGAGGAACGTGTTGTTTTCAGGGCTTTGGACAGGGCAGCTGCTGAGTTTATTCGTTGGGCCGAGCGACGGTTGGTGGCCCAGCATTTTTGGACGATGTCATGGCATTCTGTGGTGAGAGTCCATGAAGACTCGAATCTAAAGTGGCGCGGTTTGGGCACACCTGTTTGAATGCGTAGGATTAGGGGGACGTGATCGGATGTGATACATGGCAGTGAGGATAAGGTTGTGTTAGGGAAGCAATTATTCCACGGCAGATTAAAGAAAGCTCGATCTAGTCGTTCTAAGGTTGGCGCAAAGCGTTTGTTGGACCAAGTGAAGCATCTGTCAAGCAGTGGGAGTTCGAGTAGGGCTAGGTCATTGATCATGTTGTTAAAAGCATCTCCTTCTCGTTGGCGGAAGTTTCGGTTATTTTTTTCATGGGAAAACCGGGCAAGGTTGAAATCTCCTACTATTAACCAAGGCGTGTGATCATCTTGTTTGATCAGCCTGAGCTCATCGAGAAATGCTTGTTTGAGGTTGCGGCTTACAGGAGCATAGATGTTAGTGATGATGAAGGGTTGTGGGTGCGCGAGGGACGTGAGTTTGATCGATGTGGCAAAGTTATGGTGTGTGTGAGAGAGTACTGTGAAGTAGTTTGAGTTAAAAGCTGAAACTGTTCCACCAGCCGAGCCGTCGGCCGGTAAAAACACTTTTTGGTCGAGAGAGCGAGGTAAGAAAGATTCTGAATTTTTGTTCAGTAATTTCATTTAGTTTTGATTCCTGTAAAAGGGCGCAGTGGGGGCTAATGTTGATAAGTTCGGAGAGGATATCAACGCATTTTGACACGTCATCAAGTCCTCTTACGTTCCATGAACAGATAGATAGGGTGGTGTTACTCATACAGGTAGAAGTACACCGTGCACTTAGACGAGAACAAGCTACTGATATGAAACGATAATAAGCAATAGACTAAGAGGTAGATGAGGCAGATGCAAGGTTTGCCCCAGACACACAAGCGAGGGGATAGGTAGACCCGATCAGTCGATTCGCGGTAGGGGCGGCAAGTCGCCGATAGGACGCCACATGGGCGTGCATGGAGGAGTAGGTGCATCATGGCAAGGCGTCAGCACCGCCGTCGTCGCTGCTATCATCAGCATGAGCAACGGAAGCAGCAGCCTCACCGCCAGCCCCATAGAGTGAGGCAATCTCCGCAAGGGCTGCGGCAGAAGCAGGCGGGGCCTCTGGGACATCAAGTTGGGCGTGGTGGATGGCGTCCTTGAGAGCCTTTGCGATGTCCGACGCAGTGAGATGTGCGGCTTTTGCCCTGACAGCCCTAGTAGTCATGTCAGTGAAGACAGAGGGCTCTTTGGCGGCCAGGCGGGAGCTACGGCGGAGGCTTTTGGTCTTGTCCACCGAACGTTTGGCGCAGTGGCGCAGCTTGCGAAGCACAGACTTGTGGGTGGCTGAATTTGCAGGTTCCAATGCGGTTGTGGTCACGGATATGGTATGCGAGATTTGAGGATTTTTAGTGGAGGGAGGACAAGGCTGAGCAGGGACTGTACCAGGGGAGGAGGCCCCAGCCGAGAAGGTGAAGGCGGCATCATCTCCGTCGAAGTTTGACGAGGTGGAGCTGTCGTACTGGCAGAACACCGACGACAGTTGCAGGGCGGAGGGTAGAGGAGGGGCGTCGAAGATGCCGTCGGCGCCACCCACCGCAAGACGGGGCG